>NC_142088.1:5057622-5209016 GCF_054644295.1 Miniopterus natalensis | reverse complement strand
TACAGGCTTCCACAGACTCCTTAAGAAACGAAACGAGGGTTATTGTACATGATTATAAAGGGAAATGAAGGTTTAGTATACATTTGCGGACTTCTAAGGTGTAAGAAAGCTACTTTGCTCTTTTAAGAAGAAATTTAATGTAAAATGTACAGCCTAACTCTCTAATGTGGAGAAATCACAGTTTCACGTGTTTACTTTGGGAACATCACATATATTTTGATAGTTAGTTATAGGAATAAATTATTTAGCCTTTTTAAAAATAAGTCTGTTTTGTGAACCTTATTTTAGGTCCATTTGAGGGAAGAGAGAAATTTTAAGGAAGGAAAGTGGAGTCAAAGGCTGTTTTGGTGTCATTAATTCTCTAAGGCTCTGGGCAGGACACTTCAGCAGTTGACCCAATGGTCGGTCCCTAGTGGCAATTCTGTTGATTTTTGTTAGCCTGTTTTCTCTCTTTCTCTCTTGGACTTGAGATGGCCTGATGGGTTTCAGCCATGAGGAAACGACCCACAGAACTCTTCTTGATGAGAGGATGGCTAAAATGACAAACACGGCAGGAGACAATTGATTGTAAAATGCTTATGGAGCACCTACTGGGCTAGTCCTTGGGCACAAAGCAATGGAGGAGATCCACATGGTGCTATCTTTACTGGGGGAAGGGCACTGTCAGGCAAAGAAGATGGGCATTAAGTAATAAACACAAATTAAAGAAGTACCCAATTGCGATTGAGAGAAGTTTTACTAAGGGAAATCATAGGTTTCTAGGAGAGGGAATAATAAGGAGGTCTTAATTAGATTAGTAGGTCAAGGACGCCTCTCCCTCCTAGCTGGGCTATGATCTGGAGAGGGCTTGGAGCCATCCAGGCCAAGACTGGGGGAGACAGTTCTGCCACTGCGAACACTTCCCTAGGCTCAGGAAATGCTTTCAATGCCCCAAATTATATGAAAAAGAGCGCCGTTTTTATACACATGGTCATATCTCCCATTGCTTGCCTTTCTTCACATTAGAATGGACTATGGGTAACATGCTCTTGGGAATTAGAATGGTGCCATTAGTGGGATAAACAGTGTCCCCTCCCTCTGAAGATATGTCCACTTGAAACCTGTGAACATGGTCTTATTTGGAAAAAAAAGGCCTTTGCTGATATAATTAAGTTAAGGATCTTGAAATGAGATCATTTTGGATGAGGGTGGGCCCTAAATCACAATGACCAGTGTCCTTAGAAGAGACAGAAAGGGAGAAGGCACCAAACAAGTCAGGTGCGGTAGAGATGGAGCAGCGATGAGATGTTTCTGTAAGTCACAGGAACCAAGCTTTGCTGGTGCTACCAGAAGAAAGGCAGGGAACATTCTCCCTCAGGATCTCTAGGAAAAATCAACCCTGCCAACACTTTAATTTTGGACTTCTGGCCTCCAGAACTGTGACAGAATACATTAAAAAATTTTTATTTATTTATTTATTGATCTTTTTTTGAGAGGAAGAGAGAGAGGGAAGAGAGAGACAAAGGGAGTGAGGGAGAGAGAGAAACATCAACTTGTTGTTCCACTTATGTATCTACTGGTTGATTCTTGTATTTGTATGTGCCCTGACTGGTGTTCGAACCCACAACTTTGGTGTATGGGGATGATGCTCTAACCAACTGAACTACTCATCCAGAGCCATATTTTTCTTTTAAGTCACCTGGTTTGAGGTCACCCTATCACACCCTCTTTCCCTGACAATCAACATTTGGGTCCAGGCCTTCTAAACCCTAGAAGCCCTGAGGGGGTTGTGGTTTTAGACCTCAATAATTGGGCATTCTTGGTGAGGACTGGGCCGCCATGGGCGAGTGTCAACGTGACTCACCATGTACATTCTCTCGGAGATGAAGGATTTGTCTCGGAGGCCTTCGAAGAAGGGAAATGGCTTGAATATGGCATAGGAGATCGCCAGCTTCTGAAGGATGAAGTGCTGCCGAAGAGTCTCTAGGAGGTCTCGGGTGATGGTGTACATCCTATGGAAGCGGCACAAGACAAAAAGAGAAGCAAAGATGTTGTGGAGCTTGGAAAGCTGCCTTCTGTATGCCGTGGGCATTGTGATCCCTAAGGTACCCCTGAGCAGTCTGCAAAGCAACGTCTGCCTCAAAGACTCATGGGTATAGGGAGCAATGACAACCCCCAGCAACAATGGAGGTAAAAGTGATGGGCAACGTGACCCCGAAAGCCCAAAGGGGCTGCTGCTTAAACATCATATTTTTAATATGAAAAATAGCGAATATTAATTGAGTGCTTCCAGTGTACCAGACCTTGCTCTAAGGGTTTCCCATGCAGTGACTTATTTGATCTTCACAAAACCCTTGTAAGATGGTCACTATGATCCCACCTATTTTTATCATCAAGGACAGGGGGACAGAGAGAGGTTTAGTCACCGCCCTAAGCTGTGCGACCGGAAGCAGTCCAGGTGGACAGATCCCGACTTTCTGGTTCCTGGCTCACAGTCATAAGATGTCCTGCACCGCGCACACGAGCAGTGCTCACTAGCATGCTCATGCAGGAGGGACGGCCCAAACAGGCAGAGATGGACGCTGACCGTGCTTAGAAACTTCAAGAAGCTGCCCACAACCTTCAACACACAAACAGGCAAAACACGAATAAAAGCACCAAGAATATAAGTGACACGATTAGCAAAGGTGATTTAACTGATCTATACATCAATCTCATACCTCAGAACAGACGTGTGCCTTTTCTCATGCCACATTTATGAAATTCACCATTTATAGGTCAAGAGAAAATATTAGTAAGTTTAATAGGCAGCAAATTTACAGATGACATTCATGACAAACTGTCAGGAAGAGGGAGGCATTAACAAAATATTCACTCACCTAGAGATATTCAACAAACAAACAAACACAGATTCTATTTTTCCAACTTTGTGTCCAAGAGAAAATGGAAGAGTAATTAATGCCCCTTTCCAGGGATTTAATCCCAGTGGCAGACTGAGCACCCCTGTCTCCTTCCTTATTCTCAAATCCTTTAAGTTTGACAGAAAAAAATATTATAAAAAAAGAAAAATCCAGAACAGTACTAGAAAACAAGGAAAAATGCCATCGGGGGTCTATAATTGTGAAGAAGTCCTGGAGGATGGAGAACAGGTGGGAGAGAAATCTACCATCCGCCACATGCACGCGGGAAGGACTTGCAAAGAGCACAGAGCCAGAGACAGTCAGGGTGGACACATGCTGGGAGGCGGAGGGGTCCTGGGGGTGCGTCTGTGATGACCTCGTGACATACGGAACAGAACACCCCGTTTCCTCATTCTTAAAAAAAATTTTTTTTTCAATTACAGTTGAAATTCCTTATTATATATTAGTTTCCGGTGCACAGCACAGTGGTTAGACACTTCTATACCTTATGGAGCGATCCCCCCGCCAGACAGACGTTCCTCATTCCTGTCTGTAATGATGCCCAGGGATGAAGCACAGAGAGGTTAAAAACCTGCCCCAGGTATCCGGTGGCGAAGGAGAGCGCACCTGCCCCAAGCGGCGCCTGATACACATTTCATATACGAGTGCCCGGATTTTTATTATGTAAAGAAGTCTTAAAAATGAACAAGTCAAAGACAAACATCCACACAGAAAAAAAGCAAAAGACATAAGCAGGCAATTAGGTCCAGCGTGTAATAAATATAATAAAAAACATGGTAACTCACTAGGAGTTGGAACAGTGCAAATGAAGACAACTTAATAACACGTTGGCCTGTCAGGTGGACCGGACAGAAAATAAGAGCAACCCACGCAGACTCTCCCGGTGGAAATGTAAACATTCCCAATGCCCCGAAGGGCAGCTTAGCAACCACGTCAAATGTCCTCAAATTCGTGCTCCCTTGAGTCCCGGATAGATGCCACCTCTAGGGATTTATTTGAGGGGAATAATTATGAATATGCTTCAAGAAAAAATAGAGAAAGTTTACAATACACTACAGGAAGTGAAATGCACTCTCATTTTCTCTCTTCCACCAGCTTCCCAGCTCCCTGGAGCCTCTGCACAGTGGATGATGAATGAGCTGCCCTGGGGGCAGGGGGCAGGGTCACAGGACCTGGGCCTGGAGGGTGGAGAGGGAAGCTTGTCCCACCCGCAACACCAGGCTGGATTTGGGGGGAAGGCGAGCTGCGCGTGCTCTGCCCTCTGCGCCTGTCCCTGCCCGGCAGCCTCCTGTTAAATCTTCCACACCCCATTTCTTTGGGAAGCAGTGTAATGGGGCGAGCCCCGCGGTGTAAGCAGAGGATTTCCTCCCTGCAGCCGCCAGGAAATAAGCCACGAAAGCCCAGTCGCCAAAAATCCCAACGAAGCAGCCGAGTCGAAAACCCACCTGGATGCTGAGCTTCCCTCCTGCTCCTTCCCCTTGGTGGGAGCGGGCGGCCGGGTCCCTGGGAGGCTGGGACACCGGGAGACGCGGGCGAGGCAGGAAGTCTGAGCCCCGCACACGCAGCCCGCCGGCTCCGGGAAACGAAAGCGAAAGTGCTCGGAGGGAGCCGGCAGGAAGCAGCCGCGGGCTGCGGCCTCACCCACCCGGCCCTGGCCACGGGAGATTTCTAGGGTACCTGGGGCTGGCGCTGGTGCGGGGGGCTGCGGGGGCAGGGGCGCTCCCCATCGGGGCCAGCCTGGGAGGGGAGTGGAGGGGGAGGCTTGGGGTCCAGGCCCAGGGCCCGGGGGCTCTGAGAAGCCACCAGGGCCTCGTCCCTTTCCCACCTCTATTTCCCAGGACTCGTCCTGCTGTACTTTGTGGGGTGATGAAATGTTTTACAACTGGGTTGTAGTGATGGCGAGAGTCGCATACCTGAGTACGTTTACTAGAAACCATGAAAGCTTAAAAAACAAACAAGAAATGAAAGGGGAAACGAGGGGCCTCAGAAATGCCTACAGTTTGTCAGGATACAATTATTACCTAAGCAAACGGAGATGAAGGGAACCTGAATATACACTGGAATTAGGCAGACGTAGGTGGGCCTCCCGAGGGAAGTGTGGGAGCCAGGCGGGCGGCTGGGAGCAGGGAGCGTGCGGAGCCCCGGTGGGAGAGTCAGCCCTGAAATCCCCCTGGGCCCTTGCACGTGTCCCCTCTGCCACCCCAGCACAGGCAACCACTGGCCCGCTTTCTGTCGCTACAGATTCATTCTGTCTGGATTAGCGTTTCCACCGATGGAAACGGCCAGTATGTGCTTCTCATTTCAGTTGCTGCAGGTCAGTAATTTATTCCTCTGCAGTGGGTGAGCTGGCCACCTCTTGCTCACTCTCTCTGGTCGTCGCGACGTCACCAATGTAACCCATCCGTGTGATGGTCCATGGGATGTCCAGGAGACCCAGAAGTCTTCGAACTATATTACGACAAAGGGCAGGTGAGTTAATGGTACCCCGAGACAAAACTGTAAACGAATACCCTTATCTGTCAGGTGAGAATGAAAACTATTTCTGATTCTTCTTTCTAATCACAATAGACAGAACACATTTGCTAAATCAATGGACACACACCATGTACCTGAGGCCAGTGGGATGACCTGGGCTGGGGATGTTACTGCCTCGACTGCCTGTTTTCTTATCCCAGTTCTCCAGCCTTCACATAAGCTCTGTGAGCTACCGAATATAGTTCCAAGAAATTGATTTTCTGCTGAGTTAGCCAGAGTCCATTTGGTTACTCGTACCCCCAAAACCCAACTGATTAAAAAATTGGTACCAGAGAGTGAATGGTGAGCTACAGATCTTCACAGAAACATGATCCATCTGGGATTGGTTATTTGACTTAATTGAACATAAAAGTAGTGAACATCCCACGAGTGTTCCAAGATGGGAGTTTGCTAGACTTCGGCAAGCAGGGGTAAGAGCAAGTGAACTTGTAGCACTAGCTTGTGATCAGGACTCTGCTATTCACTCCCAATTCCAAGTGTCAGGTATTGGCACGATTAGCACAATGGAGAGAAATCTTCCAGCTAGAAAGAAAGCATCAACTTGCCTTCAGAGGTTACCACCTAGTTGGCCTAAATCCGGATGGGAGAACAGAGGAAGGAGGCAGGCTGGAATTTTCTTACCCCATGGGCCCTATGGAAGGAAAAGAAGACAGGTCTACACTTGTGTTAGAAAACAGGGACCTTCTGAGAGTCTTGGTCCAGGAATCCTTTATCCCAGAGAGACTGATTCTCTAGTAAATGTAAAGAAAAACAAGACAGTGGAAAATAGAACTTAAAGGTCCAGCTCATTGTTATCTGGGCCAGTGCATGGTATTGCAAAGTAGGGCTTTCCCGTAAATGTGAGAGGAATACCTGTCAATCCCAGGCTCACCACCAGTCAGCTGAGGAACACCAAAGACCTTGTGCTTATAAGCAAAAGAAACATACATTTATGTCACTGCCCAGCTCAGTGGTGGCCTGGGTCTGCCTGCTGCCTAGGGCAGAGAGGAGAAAGGACACCAGAGTGACTGGTGTAATCTGTGCCAGGCTTTGTGCCACTGTGGCCCATAGAGAACAGAGGACAGTGGTGCCTAACAGAGACTCAGCTTATCAGCTCCTCTACCCCACAAAGTCAGGAGATAGGGAGGGAGGGAGAGAGGGAGGGAGGGAGGGAGGGAGGGAGGGAGGGAGGGAGGGAGGGAGGGAGGGAGGGAGGGAGGGAGGGAGGGAGACCCCTTGTGTGCAGCAGCATCTGGTCAGAGGGAAAGAAAGAGCAAGTTGGCAGAGGGGTAGAATCCCTGCTTTCTATATTTTGCAAACATATTTATGCAGAATTTTTAGCACATTTATAATGAGCCAGAGGAAGTAGGATTCAGTGGACCACACTTTGGAAAAAGATTGCTTTGCTTCCCAACCCTTTGGCTCACAGCTGTGACTGAGGCCCTGGCTTCCACAGACACACTGGTTCCCATTCATTTCTGTCTTTGACCCATGGTCCTGCCTGGATTTTAATCCTCTGGTTTTGCGTATTTATTTTATTTTCACACTGCTCCCATTTCTTTATCTTTCCACTTTATGCTTATACGGTGTGTTTTTATAAATTGCTTCAAATCCTTTGCAGAATTAGGGCTGAGTATCTCAGTTCTAACCCTTTTCCCATCCTATGAGAAGCCTGTTGCTCTCCTCGAGATTTCAGTGACTAGCGGAAACTAGGAGTTGTCCTAGTAACTCTGGCTGTGTTTGTAAAGTGCCCACATATTCAGGCAACCTTAGGATTCCACATTCTCTGCCCAGACTGGGCCCTTCCCTCTATAGGAGCTGGGAGAGTTCTCTGGCTGCTTTCTAGAATGGTGAAGGACATCTTCTCCACTTCATAACACTGGGCTTCTGGGCTGTCCCCAGCCCCGTATTCCAATGCTGGGCCTACCTCCTCCAGTCTGAGGCTCACTGCTGTGCCCGGCAGCCCACAGGCCTAAGAGATCTGAAATTTATTTATTTATTTATTGATAAATTTATTGTTGAAAGTATTACAGATGTCCCCCTTTTCCCCCCCAGTGACCCCCCTCAACCCTGCTCCGGCCCCCTCCCAGGCCTTCACCACACCGTTGCCTGTCCATGGGTCTAAGGAACAAAATAGATCCAGAGACATGGAAGCATGGAACAGGCTGATGTGTTTCAGAGGGATGGGGGTGGCGGTGGTGGGAAGAGATTAACAAAAGAACTTATGTGCGTATATGCACAACCCATGGACAGGATCTGAAACGTTTTACGTTCCCTCTTCTTTCTCGAGCAAGCAGAAGGGGCAAACATGAAGCTCACTAAATCCCCATATGACGGTGCCATCTCACCTCAAAACAACTTTGATTCCTTTGAGTTAATGAGCCTTCCCTGCCATCTTTCCTTTGTGTGCACATGTGGCCCCCGTATTCTGCCTAGATTTGGTCATGTCCCTCCTCCCCGGAACTGAGACCAGCCTTGGACGTTGGGGGGAGGGGCAGACACGTCACACTGATCAGCCATTTCACTTTTCTTTTACCCTTTGGGTACCGGGCTTGAAGGATCCTTCAGTGGGCAGCTGTTCTCGTTTGAGCTGTGGGGAGGCAGAGGGTCAGGGAAAGTCTAAGCAAGCGTGATCCTAGGCCAGGGCCATGGCCCAGTGGGAACAACAGATGGCAGATGGAGGCCTTGATCTCAACTGCAGGTCAGTCCTGGTGTCCTCTCCCGTCCTTCATCTCTGGTAAGGTCAGCGTCTACTCTTGTTATTTCTGTCTCCCCTTCAGCAGGTGTGCAATAGAGTGAGATTACAAATAAATACATAATGAGCACATTAGGTTTTTAAAATTAAAGTGGGGAAATTTAAGGCCACATGACTCACATTACCGTATTTCCTTGCAACGGCCATGCAGCTGGGCCTTGCTGCAGGGCTCAACGGTTTCTCATACTCTTGAGCCCTCTCACTTCCCCCACGCCTCCTCTATCCCCACCCAAAGACAACTCTGTCCAGAAAAGGTCTTTTTTAGAAAAGTTAACATTCCAATAAAATGCCTCTTGTCAAACCTTTTTCAGTTTCCAGGTAGTTGGGAGCCAGTTTTATTCAGAGCCGCATAGCCGATCCAAGTGCCTCTGAACACTTGACAGGAGGAAGTGAAAATAGGTGGGGAGTGAATTATTTTGTCTGATTAGAGGAGCATGCAAATTGTCTTATAAAATACAAAATTAAGCCCGGCCGGGCGTGGCTCAGCGGTTGAGCATCGACCTAGGATCCAGGAAGTCATGGTTCGGAAGTCAGGGCACATGTCTGGGTTGCGGGCTCGATCCCCAGTGGGGGGCGTGCAGGAGGCAGCCGATCAATGACTCTCTCATCATTGATGTTTCTGTCTCTCTCCCTTCCTCTCTCTGAAATCAGTAAAGATATATTAAAAATAATAATAAAGCACTAGCTCTTATTAAAAATAAATAAATAAAAGATAAAATACAAGGTTAAAAAATAAGTTAAAAAATAATATTATAAGTACAAGATAAAGACAATATATTCTTGCTGGTAAAAATTAAAACAAGGTATAATTGTATGGAAACTCCCCTAACCCTGAACTCTGAGCTGGGGCTATTTCTGGCACTGGCCAGGCCCCAAGAAGGCAGTTGCATTTTTGCCAGCAGCAGTGCAGTATGGTGGGGCCTCAGCACTTAGCACCGTCTCTCCTGGCAGCAGAAAGCACATCCTGACCACCACTCCTCCACCGACTCCCATAACATGGGAAGATGAGTGAGTAGAGCTAGAAGTCCAGACAGCCTTTGGCCTTCAGACAGGAAAAGAAAGGCACTGAGAAGGGAGGGTGGGGGTAATGCTGACCTCATAAAATGAGTTAGGAGGTGATGCCCCTGCTTCCATATTTGGAAAGAGATTGTAGTTGCAATGGTTTGGTAGATCCACTATTGATACCATCTGGGCCTGGTGCTTTCTTTTGGAGGGGGGCTATTAATTATGATCCAATTCATTTAACAGATATAGACCTATTCAGAGGATCTATTTTTTGTTGTTGGGTTTTGGTAGTGTGTGTCTTTTAAGGAATTTGTCCATTTCATTTTTTATCAAATTTGTAGGCATAGAGTTGTCCGTATTATTTCTTTATTATTCTTTTAACATCCATGATATGAATAGTGATTTTTTTTTTTTGTTTCTGATATTAGCAATTTGTCTTCTTTTTTCTTCGTTAGCCTATCTAGAAGTTTGTATATTTGAACACTTAAGAGGATAATCAGAGGCCTATGTGGAGGTCTAGATGTATATCTTGGCATTGACATAGGACTGGAAAGTTCAAAAAAATTTAAGTACCCGGGCTAGTTAAAACAAGAATGGAGTCTTTCCTCCATTTTATGTATTCCCTATCTTTGCTCTTTCTGCAAATTCTTCAACATTAGTGGATTTGTCTATTTTTTTCTTTTAGTTTATCAATTTCTGTTTCATGTTCTTTGATACTACTAAAATTTTTTTTTTAATTTTAATAATTTTTTATTTTTCAATTACAGTAGACATACAATTTTATATTAGTTTCAGGTGCATACTACAGTGATGAGATTTTATATAACTTACTGATTATCCTGATAAATCTTATACCCATCTGACACCATACATAGTTATTAAAATATTATTGACTATATTCCCTATGCTGTACTTTACATACCCATGACTATTTTGTAACTACAAATTTGTACTTCTTAATCCCTTCATCTTTTTCACCCATTCCTTCAAGCCCCCCATCTGGCAACCATGAAAATGTTCTCTGTATCAATGAGTCAGTTTCTGTTCTGCCTGTTTGTTTATTTTGTGTTTGAGATTCAATTGTTGATAGATATGTATTTATTGCCATTTTATTACTTATATTTTTAATCTTTTTTTTCTTCTTAAAGATGACCCTTTAACATTTCATATAGTAGTGGTTTGGTGGTGCTGAACCCCTTTAGCCTTCCTTGTCTGGGAAGCTCTTTATTTGTCCTTTGATTCTATATTTATATTTATATAGAGCAATCTTGGTTGTAGGTCCTTGCTTTTCATCACTTTGAATACTTCTTGCCAATCCCTTCTGGTCTGCAAAGTTTCTGTTGAGAAATTAGCTGACAGTCTTATGGGAGCTCCCTTGTAGGCAACTAATTGCTTTTCTCTTGCTGCTTTTAAAATTATCTCTTTGTCTTTAACCTTTTGCATTTTACTTAGGTGTGGGTCTCTTGGTGTGGGCCTCTGTGGGCTCATCTTGTATGGGACTCTATGTGCTTCCTCGACTTGTATGTCCAGGTTAGGGAAGTTTTCTGTTATTATTTTTTCCAATAGGTTTTCAATTTCTTGCTCTCTCTTCTCCTTCCAGCATCCCAATGATGCAAATGTTGGTACACTTGAAGTTGTCCCAGAGGCTCTTTACACTATCCTTATGTTTTTGGATTCTTTTTTTTTTTTTTTTGCTGTTCTGATTGGGTGTTTTCTGTTTCCTTATATTCCACATCACTGTTTTGATTCTTGGCTTCATCTACTCTACTGTTGATTCCCTATAAATTATTCTTCAATTCAGTTAGTGTATTCTTCATTTGTGATTGGTTATTTTTGATGGTTTCCATGTCCTTTTTTATGCTGTTGAAGTTCTCTCTAAGTTCATCTATGCTTCCCCTAAGTTCAATGAGCATCCTTTTAACCAGTGTTTTGAACTCTGCATCTAGTAGATTGCTTGTCTCCATTTGGTTTAGGACTTTTTCTGGAGTTTTGTTCTGTTCTTTTATTTTGGACATGTTTCTTTGTCTCCTCATTTTGGCAGCCTCTCTGTGTTTGTTTCTATGTATTAGGTAGAGCTGCTATGTCTCCTGGGCTTGGTGGAGTGGCCTAATTTATTAGGTGTCGTATAGGGTCCAGTGACACAGCCTCCTGGTTCATCCAACTTGGGCAATCCAGGTGTGCCCCCCAGTGTGAACTGTGTACACCCTCCTGTTGTAGTTGAACCTTGATTGCTCTTGGCACATCATGGAGAGGGATCTACCCCCAGGCCGATTGGTTTCAAGGACTGGCTGCAGCCACTGTGGATTATTAGCTGTGCTGGGGCCCACCCTACAGAGCAGGACTTACTTCAGTGGGGCTCTGATGCATTCTGAGTCTGCCCATTGAGTGTTTCACTTGTGGGTGGTGCTTCGATGTGGTCTGAAGCTGTCCACTGGGCACACTGGCTCTGGGTTCTCCTGGGAGGTGCAGGCCTATGGATCTAGTGACTTCTGCTTCAGGTAGCTGATCTTATCTGTGATTCTCCAAATTTGCTTATCAATACAGATTTTGGGGTGGCAGTTTGCTCTGTGACCTCAATTTTCTGTTAGGTACATGACAAATCATTGATATTTAGTTTGTTCAGTTTTTTATTTCTGTAAAGATGAAATATGTATTACAAGAATTGGCTCACACAAAATGGAGGCTGGAAAATCCAAAATCTGCAGTGTGGGCCGTCAGTAGGCTAGACACCAAAATAGCTGATGGTGCATTTGCAGTCTGAAAACAGTTTGCTGGAAGATTTCTTCTTACTTGGGGAGGCTGGTCTTTTGGGTCTATTCATGCTGTCAACTGATTGAATGAGGCCCACCCACCTTATAGAGGGCAAACTGCTTACTCAAAGTTTACCAATTTAAATGTTAATCTTGTCCCCAAACACCCTCCTAGTTGACACATAAAATTAAGCATCACAATATCATATTAATTCCTGTAAAAATTTTAACATTTCAAAATTCTATGTCTTCCCCAGAGGGTTCAGGTGAAAAAGTCCTTTTACAGTAGTTTTGATTGGCACAGGGTGAAATCTTTCACTTCTATGTACAAGCCTTTCTTAAGCTCAGTGTTTTCTTGTATTGCACCCTTGATTATTCTTTAAATAAATAAATTCCATTTATTCTGGCCTCTTCACAAGAACACTATTTTGCATGTGTTGGCTCTCCATTGACTATCTTTCATGTCTAAAATCTTCCAGCCACCACAAGCCTCTTAGAAACCCAATGACTATCTTTATATCATGTCTTTGTTTCTCAGGATGTTCATCAGGGACCAGAGCCCAGAGGACCAGACTCTAGAGGAGCAGGTTTTCTTTGAGTTCATTTTCAGACTCTTCAAAGAAAATAAGGTGGAGATTGCAAGTGCAATAACGAAGCCATTTCCTTTTCTTATGGGCCTCCGAGACCGTGGCTTCATCCCTGAGCAGAAGTATGAAGTAAGTAAGGAGACTTTCCTCCTGATAAACAGCCCCTCGCTGTTTATTATTGCAAACCTCAGGATGCAGTGAACAAGCTAAGGGGCCCCCTGTGAGTGTGGACCTTCACCATCCTATACTTTAGGAGGTGACAGGAAAAGCAGCACCCCAGAAAGTATTCCTTCTTCTGCAGTAAGTGTTGATGGAGGGACACGGGAAGGAGATGTGGCAAGACTGGAAATGGAATGCTCCATAGTTATAGAGCATCTTAGGTATATTTATACAATATAACACTGATAACTATAATTAATGTAAATAAGTGAGTATGGTAATGTTTCTTTACAAAGCCCTCTTATTTGACACACTTGGACCTGAGATTATTGAAATTCACAGGGAAGTTGTGTCACATTAGGATAAATTTGAAAGAAAGTGCTTGTTGCTCTCTTTCCAAATTGCTTCTTGTTCTTTAGATATCTCTGGAGCCCTATAATGCAGCTAAAGCTTAGCAGTGGGTCTTCCTAAGGCTATTAAAAACAAGCCTTCTTTCTATTTGTGAATTTTCTTTGCCCTTTGGCCAGATCTAGAGCAGGGGAGAGTGGTTGTCTGGTTTCCTGGAGACTTCAGACCAGTGGAGAGCAGTGGAATATTGTCTAGTCACCAAAATGGCCCATCATGACAAGTCAGGCCAACTCTTGAAGCATCCTGGCCAGACTCTTAGAGCCCCTGCACGATATTCAACTTTGAACCTTCTTTTATTCTTCAAAATAGCTCTCTCAAGTGTACATCAATGCCAGAGAGTTGGGTTCACAGAATAAGTCTATTTTTCTGGTGGAGAATATTTAAGGAGTCATCTAAATATATGTAACATTCTAACATTTTACAAGACAACAAATGGCCTCTTTACAATCTGACTATTCTATAATTCACAAATGCATATTTTAAAAATTGCACTTTCAATGTTTTTAAGCATTTTCAAGAAGCTTGTCGAAATCTGGTCCCTATGGAGACTGTGGCATATAATGTTCTCAATGAACTGGAGAAGATATTTGACATATCAGTTCTGAATGTCTTGTTCAGCATGGTCAACCTGAAGGCCTATCCTGATTTACATGAAGTTTGCAGAAGCTTCCAAAATGGTAATTATAACTTTCAATGACATTTGGGGATTCAAGTCCATTTCATTCACTTCTCTCCTTCCTTTCTTTTCAATTCTCCATCCTTAAAGATGCTGGGGCTTTTTTTCTAAATGTAGGTTTATTTCTCTATAAACATTACCTTTCTCCTGAAGAAATCTCTGTGCTGCTTCTCTATTCCTGCTGCATGTAGAATTTACAAAACACATTCCATATATATTATTTATTTTATATTGGCTTTCACCATTCTCTGATCGTTCTGAAGGGGTTTATCCCTGATTTACAACTTGTCCACTCTCCATCATTTTTAAACTTGAGAGGCGCATCTCTGTGTGGAACAGCTACAGGATTCCCAGAGCAGCATCAAGTCACAGGCTATGTGAGACCCACAAAAGCTCAGGGTTCCCTGAGAGCTGAAAGGTTCCCTCTGAATTACTGGAGTCCAGAATGTATCTGGATGTACAATTGTGAGATACATCTGCTGGTCACTGCCTGAGACCTCTAATTGCCTTTTTCTTTCTCTTCTCAGTGATTCATGATAAATTCCATTACCAAGTTATTGATGATGAAGAGACAAAGGAGATGCTCAACTGCCAACAAAGCTGTGAACAAGGTAATTGTGACTTGGTAGAAACATGTTTTCTCATCTTCTAAGAGGAAAGGAGAGCACAGATCAGGGGACTGCGCTCCTGAGTGGAGAGTAGACCCTGTGAAAGGGATGCAGAAGGAGATGGGAAGCCAGAGTGGTGTGTTGCATGGGTTCTAAATTAACCAACCAGATGTGGAATCCACAAATATTTTCAGACAGATGTAACAACTAAAAAATTGGAACATACACCCAAGAGAGGAGGTCTTACTGGGAACAAAAGGCAGAATAAAGGGAAGAACTGACTGCAGCATTTGTGAGTTAGGAATTCAGGGGCCTGGGAAGGAGTAAAGGTTTGGTCCTTTGTAACAAGTCCAAAGAAGAAGACTTTGGGATGCCAAAAGAAGGAACTATTGTAAATATTACTCATAATATAGGAAAAGAGAGGAAGAGAGTGAATAGTTTTTGTGTGTAGAAGAGAATATAGAAGGAGTGGTGCTGTGTAGGAAAGAAGGAAGGAAATGGAAAGGAGTACAAAGGGGAGAAGAGAGTAAAGGGCAGTAATAACTTTAACCATGACGATAGTAACAACACCTGACTTTTATGGACCACTAGGCATAAGGTCAGCACTTCATGTGAATTAACTTGTTTGATGCTCACATATGAACTATGTAACCAATAAGCACCAATAACCACCAATTCTAACTTTAGTAGTAGATATTAGTAAAGAGTAAAAGAGGTTTATGATGAAGAAAAGAGAAAAAATTTCTTCAGCATTCCCAATGTGATCCAGGTGACACCCTACCTAGAGCCAGAACCCCAGAGTATTTCAGTGATGGACAGCAAATGAGCACAAGGGAAGAAGATTCAGCTTGTGACCCAGGTAGTGCAATGGAGACCCAGGAAATGACAAATGAATCTGCCCAAGAATCTCAACAAACAGGTAAGGTTGACTCAGTCCAGCATTCACCTGGATGATCTGAGTGACTCTGGCACATATGAGGAGGGGGGAAGATCTATGTCATGTGGTTGTAATTCAGAAATGAGGTTCCAAGGAGCCTGAAATAGGGCAGAAAAGTAGACCAGAGTCTAAGATAAGAAGACATATATTTACCAAGAAAGGGTCTCTGGTTCATATGGCAAAGGAATGAGGGGGGAAAACACAAGACAGAGAAGATAGCATAGAGAGAGCTGGGAGGGAAAAACTTGAGACAAGGGGGAAAGACTTGGAAGCTTTCTTGGGGAAGACAGAGGCAAAAACACAAAGTGACAGGAGTGGCCAAGGAGAGAGAAGCCCTCAGAACCAAGGATGCACAAATAGTTTCTGAGGCAGAGACGGCAGCGGAAGCCTGACTAGAAGTAGAATTGTGGGAAATGGAGAGAAGTAGAATGAGCTGTAGAAAGGTTGTAAAGAGGCAGCACAAACATGGGAAAATGAACCCTCACTCCTGTTTCACACTATTGGCAAAAGACAATTCATGTTGAATCACAAATCGAAAAGTCAAGGCTAAAACTATGAAGCTTCTAGAAGAAAACACAGGAGAATATCTTTGCAACTTAGGTAGGCAAAAATTTGTTATAGAGGACACAAAACACATGGGTCATAAAATAAAAACTTGGTAAATTGGGCCTCATCAAAACTAAAAACTTCTGTTATCCAAGAACACCATTAAGGAAAAGAAAGGCAAGTTGAGAGACTGGGAGAAAATATGGGCAATACACATACCTGACAAAAGGTTTTACCCAGAATATATAAAGAACTTCTATGAACAAATAATAAAAAGACACACCACTAATTCAAAAAATGGACAAAAGACTTGAACAGACACTTCATGCAGAAGAAATTAAATGGCCAACAAGAACATAAAGTACATTATGTCATTATTCATCAGGGAAATGCAAATTTAAAACCACATCAGACTATCATTTACCCACTAGAATCACTAAAATTAAAAAGGCTGAAAACACCGTATGTTGTGAGACTATGAAGCAATTCAAACTTCTGCGTATATTTTGCTGATAGGCATGTAAAGTGATACAACCACTTTGGAAAACTGTTTAGTAGAGTCTTATGAACTTAATCTGATGACTCAGCCTAAGAATGAGAGATGAAATTAAGATTTTTACAGGAATGTTTATAGTAGCTAGTTTCCAAACAGCTAAAATCTGGAACCAAACAAAATGACTATCAACAGAAGAGTAATTAAACAAACTCTGACATATTTATAGAGTAGAACACCATCAGCAATGGAGAGGAATGAACGATACCATGGACCAATCCCCAGTACGTTAAGTTGAAAACAAGAAGCCAGTCACAAGAGTACGTACTGTGTGATCCTATATGTATGAGCCCCAGTACAGGCAGGCACTGTACCAGAAAGAAGAGCTTATTAATGGTTAAAGAAATCAAAACAGTGGTTGCTGACAGTGGAAACCGAGTGGAACACAAAGCACAAGGAAACTTTCTGGCATGGTGGAAATGTTCCAAATCTTTTTTTTTTATACTCACAGTTACATTTACATTTATTACAGGGAAAAGATACATTAAAATTAGCCAAAGATGCACTGGGCATAGTGTGGGAGACGTCCAAAGGGTTCCAACGTCAAAGCTTCCATTGTTCTCAGGGTGCATTACTGCCCTGACGCGGATGCGTAGCCATACTCAGAGCATCACCAACAATATTTCATGGTATTATCCATTCAGGAAGCTCACCCGCTCTTTGGTGTTCAGAGTCTTTACTGAGGCTTTGTCATATAAGTATGATTGATTGAATTGTGGTTGAATTGAATCTCTGGCCCCCACCTCCCATCATGCGGTTAGTTTTGCAGTGAGGCCAGCCCTCACAGAAAATCCATCTAGAGTGGCTGGCTCTACCTGAGTCGCCTCATTAACGCAGACTATTAGGTGTGGTCCAAGGACCTCACTGTGAATAGCAAAGAAACTCCATCCCTAGGGAATTTCCAAGCGTTTAGAAGTTTCCTCCAAGAGCCAGAACAAATACCAGACTGCTCTTTTTGCTAGGCCACGTTCTCTACTGCGTTCTTTCTGTTTTCCTTTTTTCACTTTTATTTACTTTTTAAATTGAATTTATTGGGGTGACGTTGGTTAATAAAATTATATAGGTTTCAAGTGGACACTTCTATAACACATTATCTGTATACTGCCTTTTGTGTTCACCACCCCAAGTCAAGTCTCCTTCCATCACCATTTATCCCCCTTATACCCTCTTCTACCTCCCCCACCCCCTGAAATGCCCCAAATCTTGATTGTGATGTTGGTTACACAACTGTTTTTCAATTAAGCAATGTGCATGTCGGTGGAAAAGGGAAACAAGGCTCTGCTGGGCCTCTGGTGGAGTCTTTGGTGCTTGAACATTAGAGTTCAGTTTGAGCTCACAGAGGTCTCTGGTCACTGTGCTCTGTCATTTTCTTGTCACCCTCTTCAGAGTGCTGGGAACACTCACCTGTCCAAATGAATAACATAAGAGGGTCAGAAGATGGATCCAGTTTACTGCCTCAAGATGGACAAGGTAACTATCATTTAACTTAGCAATTGTTTTCTTGACCCCGTGGAAGCTAAGACGACGTCGTATCTCCTGCCCTAGGCCTACGCTGGCCCCACTTTCCCTAAATGCCCTTACCTGCCCATGGAGGTGAGAGACACCATGAGGAAAGGAATCTGAGCTCCTGAGTTGACAGTATCTATTGATGAAAACTATAAAAAGAGAAATTGGAAAAAGTAGACAGGAGGTAATATATGACAAATTACAGGAATGGATCCAGGTTTTTAAAGGAAACATACAATCCTAGCATTCCAGCTTGGGATGGGGATAATTTTCAGTTAATTTCCCAGAACAGTTTGGAGCACCTCTGAACTAACGTG
Source organism: Miniopterus natalensis (assembly GCF_054644295.1). Taxonomy (NCBI): domain Eukaryota; kingdom Metazoa; phylum Chordata; class Mammalia; order Chiroptera; family Miniopteridae; genus Miniopterus; species Miniopterus natalensis. The sequence goes on along the minus strand of NC_142088.1, from coordinate 5,190,795 downwards.
ACAGGTCAGGCTCACGTGGGAAACCCTCGTTGTGCAGCTGGCCAGTTGGAGGTCCCTGGTCCTCTAGTCAAAGTCCAAGAGGAGACTTTTGGAGTTGATGAGAGAGGGGACCTGGAGGATTAAATCACACAGAGAGACAAAAGTTAAAGCCATATTGGCGGCCAGAAGGTCAAGGTAAAGCTGGAGACACAGGGATGAAAAGGGAGGAAGTTTAAGACACATCCTAGGACAGAAAAGCTAAAGAAATCTTTCAACGATCGGACATAAAAACGGAGAGAAAACCATCTAGGAAGAGAAAGGTGGAAAGGAAATAAATGCTAAAAAACAGGGAAAGTCAGGGAGAGGTACAAAGGCAACATGTGGAGAAAGGATGAAAGGAGAATGGGCGGAAAATAGGTTGAGAGTGAAAGAGGGCAACGGGGAGAGACACAGGTTGGCACACAGTAGGTCTGAGGTAAGAGCTACGTATAGGCATCTTAGGGTACAAGGTTGACAGCGTTAGCTGTGAGGTTTCAGACGGAACTGTCCTTAGTTATCAAAGTGGCTCTTGCAAAATACTCAGATTGCAACAGGCTCTCCCTGAATATTCCCATGATTCCCAAGACAAACTTCCACCCAGATTATCTCAGATTCCATTTACCCGTGGACCTGAGGACCAGGGATTGGATAGAGATTTACACTTGAATTTTTTCAAGAACCTTAAACTGGGCAATTCCAGACCTGAAAGCAGCACCTTCATTGCTCATGCGGGATCTACCCCCTGCTCAGCATTCTTGTCTCAGTGAGGGGTCACGATTGTCCCGTGGTTTTTGAAGTTGGAAACCTAGGAGTCACCATGACTGCTCTTGCCCTCAAATACTTGCCTGTGTCCCCCTTAAAACAGTCGTTTGTCTTTTAGAATATCTCCCACCTGTCTTTCTGTCACATCCCCAAGCCCAAGTCGCCGATCCTAATCTCGGTCATGGTTCTCAGAGCAACAGCCGTCTGCTCATCTCTTCTTTCTAATCTTGGTCCCACGAAATGAGCTATTTGCATTTCAGCTACATGGGACTTTTGAAAATAAAAATTAGATTGTATTATTTTTCTACTTACTTTATTAATAGGGGAGGGTTAAATAAATGTTTCTGTCGGTGGCACCCAAGGTCACCCACAATGAGCCAACTGCCTATTTCCCATCTCATCGCCTGCCTCCTACACCATTCAAGACAGCAAAAACCTTTTCTCCCAGTCATTTTAATTGTTAAATTTTCCTTTCATTTCTGAGCCTTCTCATATGCCTTTTCAGAACAGTCTTCATGTTCCACTCTGGTTAAATCCTGTTTAAAATAGACTCTCTCAGAGAGGCCCCCTGCTCTTTTTTTTTGTTTTTTAAGAAAGCTAGAAAGAACAATTGAGAGGTAAAGGGTAAAGGGTGAGAGAGAAAGGGCAGTGTCATAGAAAGCAGGAGACAGAGCTGTAAGAACAGAGGAGAAGAGAGAAACACACCAAGAGGAAGAGCCACCAACAGAAGGAAACAAAGGCAAAGGCAGATGACACCTACAGTGTGACACAGGAAAGGAAGGTGGGTAAGAGGATGAGGCGTGGGAATAGGAGAATTTCCCGCAGTGAGCCAGCCGTTCAGGAGGGAAACGGGCCGAAGCAAAGCTCACCTTCAGCTCAGGTGGTTTTGCAGAATGGGGCATTCGGGCTTCTCAGACTTTCTTGGTTTTCTTATGATTTTCTTGTGGTGATTCCTTCTTGGTCATAAATTGAGATGTCAGTGGGGTTTCATTCCTTTCTGAAGAGGACAGCAAGGCCTATTGTGTAACCTGTGATGGAGAAGAGCCCCAGGAAGCCTTGAGCTCCCCACCGAGACCTGAGCCAGGTAAGAGCGGGGAGATTGGCGGCCCCGGGCTACAGGACGTCAGGTGGCTGAAACCAGAACTGGTGTTTCCTGATGCGGTAAATTGTGAACATAGTCCACTGTCCAAAGATCAGCGTGTCCTAAAATCTCATGAGTCACATAAATGTTTCTAAATGCATATTCTAGTGCAAATAGGTAAAGAAAGGGGATGCCTTTTACATCTGTTAATACTAAAGGCCTAAATTTATGCCTACCCACCCTTACTCATCCCTACAGAAAAAAATCTAAGTTTTGTTCTCTTTGTTTATAATGTTATTATTTTGTGCCTAACTTTGAAAAACCCTCTAAAGAAACATGGCCCTTCAGATCAACTGCCCTCAAATCTAACATAATTTTCGTCAAATGTTTTGCATTATGTTATGCAATTTTTCTAAGAACTTTGGCAAAAAAGGTGTCATTTTATCTGAAGTGTTTAAGGGTCTTTCACCAGTTCAAATTAGTTAAGCAAGTGGATGGACCAGAATCCTCGATGGCTCAGTGTGGTTATGGTCATGTGGGGCTGACAACGGGTCAGGGCGACCAAGGTCACCTGGACTGAGTTCATTCAGGAGAGCCCAGTAGGTCTGCAGGTACCAGGGGAGTGGAACAGCACCTGGTGCCAGGAGACTCTCATTCAACAAGCATTTATCGTTGGCGAGAGCAGGGGAAAGCAGAGAGAGATGGTAGGAAGGGGCTTGTCATGTGGGATGCAAGAGATCTAGAAAGAGCTAGAAAGAAAAAGGGAGCCGCAGTGGGAAAGTGACAAAGAGCAATGAAGAAGTAAAGGACCAAGGGGGAAGCCAGAAAGTCAAGGAGATGACCGATCGGTCATGGCGCGGAAGGAAAGTGTGTGCTGGCTGAACATGAGCTGGCTGAGCGCAAACAGAAGGCAAAGAGGCAGAGCGAGGCTGGGGAGGCCTTAGGCGAGGTCCTTGGGCAGCTGTACCTTGTGCCCAAGGAGAAGCTCACCTGAGCGCCCACCACCGGAATTCAACACGAGCCCCCTAAGCCTGTCCCCGGGTCCCCAGGACGGGCTAGTCATTTCCATGTTTCCCTTCAGTTTCCTGTAAGCACGAAGCTCTCCAAGGGACCAGTGGAGGTGATTCCGAAGAGATACCCAGACTGCTACCAGGTGATGGGGGAGGTAATCATGACTTAAATGGCCACCTACCTCACTAAATTTGTTTGCCTGCCTGTATGCAAGGGACGCTTGCCTCCTCCTCTCAAACATAAATCCCCACTTCTTTGCTTTCTCTTTGGTTGCTTTCCCTGGGTATGTGGAGGCAGGGGGGCAGGAGGGCTAAGCCCCTTAACAAGGACTCTTCTGGGAGGAGAATTGAAGGGTACAAAGTAATAAAAATGTGGATTGGGGCACCAAGTGGAGTTGCCTAATTAGGCCCAATTTTATCTAAATGTGTATGGAATCTCCATACTACCAGTTTGGAGTTTGGGGAGAAAGAGATCATTTTAAACTTACTGTCTGGGGATTGCATGGGAACAGCAAACTCCCATGTATAGGAAAGGTAATGAGGAAGTAGGTAAAAGAATAAATAGAAGGACAGTGGAGCAAGAAGGTCAAGAACATCATGGAGGAAGAAAAAGACACGAATGCAGAGGAGGTAGAAGCCAGGATAGGAAGCCACAGTCACGGAGATGGCACACAGGCCCGTGGCGCGGGTGCAGCCACGTGTAGCACAGGGTCCGCCGGGTCGCGGGCAGGAGCGAGGGGCGGGGGCCTGCTCGGGGCGCAGGGCAAAGCTCGTTTGGTGCAAGGCACCTTTACTGCCCAGGGAAGCCCTCCGGACGTGCCCGCATCCGGGCGGAGTTCAGGTCGCCCTCAGTTGTTCATCAAGGTCCCATGTCTCTCTTCAGTGTCCTTGGAACTCGTAGATCTACAAATGGATGAAAGAAGAGAATTGGGAGAAATGCCCCAGTTACTGCCTTATGATGGAGAAGGTAATTAGGGTTCATATGACCTATTGTGTCATTAAAGTTTTATTTTCTCGTCGGCATAGACAAAGACCAGTTCTTTCAGCTCCTTTCTTGCCTCTCCTGCAATCGCTCCAAAACTTTGTGTAAAACTCCAGGAATTTAGACTTTTTGACGACTCTCTCTCACCTGAGCCTCTTAGCTCTGCACCTGGAGCCGTTTTTCGGCCCCCTCCGCTCTCCATGCTGCTCACTGATTGGGTGAATGTATGTGGAAATGACATTCTGTCTCAGAGATGCCTTTTCAAGGGCAAAGTAGAAAAGGAAGAGTGGCACAAGGGTGACAGTTTAGGGGAGCCAGCAGGCGGTCAGGGCTGGGTCATACAGTCAGATGAGAAACGGGGAGTCAGGAATTCTGCAGATTCCCTTGGAGTGCACCCAGATTCCAATGTAAGGCCTTAATTAAGGAAAAAAATAATGCTGATGGGGAGGGAAGGGAAACCATGGAGAGAGAGAGAGCATAGGAATGTCCCATCCACCCGGGCTAGGAGAGAGCTAGGATCAGCCAGATAGAAAGCGTTCCTGGCGAAATGCTGCGTTATCCCTGAAAAAGCCAAAGCCAAAAACTAGACCTAAGAAGAAGAGGCGGGGGGGGGGGGGGGGGGGGGGGGGGGAACGACCTGACAATTGAAGCAACGCGCAGGGAGGAAACAGAAATTTGTGGATGCAGAGCTGTGGGAAGGGCACTGAGAACCAGAGAGAAGGGGAAGGAAGTGTCACATGGTGGCAAACAAGCAAAACCAGACAGTGTGACTCTCAGGAGCAGCCTCTGGGGCAGGCCCTCCGCTTTCCCATCACGGCGGCACAAGCACGCTGAGGCCCATTTCTGATTGCCCTCCATGCCCATCATTTTCTCGTTTCTTGGCAGTGACCTATGATTTCGAAGCTCCAGAAATAACCAACGAAGAAGGAGAGGTGCTCAGCCTGCAGCCTGCTGAGGGCGAAGGTAATTATGATGTAAATGCCCAGCTTCCTCAGTCTGTCTTTGTTTTCCCGTCAGCAGGGAAAAATCTCCCTGCTTCCCCACTCTCCCACTTTCTTCCTCATATTACACACACATACAGATGGGATTGCTTTGTTTTTTTCCAAACTGAGAGAGATAAAGAATAAAGGTGAGCTGGGCTCCTGGAAGGAAAGGGGTCCCTGCATGGAGAATGGAGGAAGACAGACTATGCTAAAGGCAGGGTGGGACACCAAGGCCGATGTGCCCAGATGATTTTCTTAAATGCACACAAAATCCAGATATCAGCAGGTTTTGGAAAATCAGGGAGGAGATCATTGTCAGCCCGCTTCTGGAAGTACCAGGAACACAGAAATAAGTTTTGTGAATGACTGAGAGTCTCGCAATCTAGCAAGGTCCTGTGTGAGACTGGTAGGCTAGGGCTGCTTACGGGAGGCTCTCTGGCACTGTGGTCCACATGAAATGGAAGAATTTTTGTCAGTTTGGGAGAAAGGATCTGTGAGAATGAGCAAAATATGTAAAATAATGGAAAATATTACAGGCATCCAGGAGGTGAAGACTCAGAGAAACAGAGAGAGAAAAGGAGAGGGTGAGAGACAAAGTAGAAAGGTTATAGCCTCAATAAGAAATGAGATACAGAGATAAAAATCAGAGAAATTACATAGAGAGGATAAAGAATACCAAAAATAATAACAACAACAACAACATGGAAGGAAGCACAAAGAAAACTACTCAGAGAAAGAGTTATGTCAAAATAGTTTTAAAATCTACGAAAAGTGAAAACTGCTGTACAAGGAGGAAAGGAGAGAAGTTGGAATCCTCTAAGGCCAAGTACAGGTCCCTAGACAGAAGCATCTCCCAGCAAAAGGGGGCATCCCAGTCGTGAGTTTTCAGGTGAAGGCCTCCCCAGGAAGAGGGTGGTGCCCATAACACACTCAGAATAATGCTCTTCTCCCCGGCCCCCCAGCTACCCTCAGGTAACTGAATGAGTCCGAAGTGCATGTCTGTGAGGCAGACCCGTCTCCCAAGGTGACCAGTCTATGAACTGATGGCATTTATCCCAAGACCTTGTCCATTTGTATGTCTTTCAGGAACTGACACTTCCCAGGTTGAAACCAGCATTTTCTTTTGTGAGACAGAAACCCCTCCTTCTCCAGGGTTGGCTTCCTCAGCAAAGGGAACGTGCATGTTCCCTCTTCTCTTGCCCCCAGCCCATCCATTGTCTTCACTGGAGCACAATTGTTATTTGCAAGATGTAAATCAGATCACATTATTTCCCCACCAAAACCTGGTGACCTTTGTCGCCCTTGGATTAAACCAGTTATCGCTGTTCCTGGGGTTTATTTGCCTTCCATTCACCACGGGGCTCCAACCTGTTTCTTCTGCCTCATCTCTAACAAGAGCACAAATATTCTCAGTGATTGCAACGCTCTGATCTTTCTCTTGCATGTGAACAAGTTTGCCTTGTGTTTGGTGGTGTTGCCTTGGCCTACTCTGCTCCTTAACCCATTGCCTGAGCAGGTTACATTATACTATCCAAGGATGCCTTTCCCAGAAGGGAGTGAGGAGGAGAAAAGTTAGGTGGAGAAAGTCAATACAGAACAGTGTCAGGACTCAAGAGAGAAAGAGACCGGAGTGGGGGAAACAGAAACACATCCAAACAACTAGAAGCACCTGAGGACACTGGCAGAAGGCAGCAGGGCAGAGACAGAAACAATGTGCAGAGGCAATGGGGCCAGAAAAGAAGTAGAGAGAGGGTTCGGTGTACGGAAGGGAGGAAGATGATGGATGGTTCTCGGCCTCTGGTGATGATGAAAGAAGGGAGTCAACCTTCAGGCCAGGTGAATGCAAAGGGCAGACCAGGGTGGTCTGGGACAGGGACAGTCCCACCTAGGGGATACTTGAGCTTCCCACATCTTCACTATGAGTTTCCTTGCCGTGATTCCCCCTGATTGTATACTGAGACCTCTGTGGGATTTCACTTCCTTCTGCAGAAGACAGCGATGCCTCTTGGGAGCCCTGCGATGGAGAAGAGCTCCAGGAAGACTTGAGCTTCCCACGAAGGTGTCAGTCAGGTAAGGGAGGGAGGGTTGCCAGCCCCGGGCTGCAGGGTGTCAGGAGGCTGAATCCAGAGCCGAGTAGCAGGACCCTTGGTGTTAGAATAGGACCCTCTTCTTTTTGTGATAGATAAACATCAAGGAAAGCTATCATCTTTCACATTCTTTATACTTATTTATATTAAAGATTCAATATTGTGATTTTAACCCTGCCCACCTTTATTTTCTATATAAAGTATAAAAACTTAGTATTTATTTAGTGCTTAATAATAATAATATGTTGCCATAACACTTGGATGGGCTTCAAAAGAAACATGGTTCTTAGATCTACTTGTCAAAAAAAAAACCCCAATGACTTTCAAGCACAAATTAGTTTCTTTCCACATATTCTTCATTAGGTTATTGGATTACATAGCACTTCTTTCTTTCTAAGTACTTTGACACGTGTGATTTCCTCACGAAAATTTAGGACTTAGCCAGGGAAGCTGTAATCACCCTTCCTTAGAGTTAAGTAAATGGAAGCACAGAAAAGGGATACTTGTTTTTCCCCCAAGATCAAAATAGGAGGGAAAGCAGAGACCGAAGCCCCGCGTGTCTCACTGCAGGTGATGGCGGTGTGAGGCTGGTGGGGGTCAACGGGGTGACATAGAGTCCAAAGGGGGACTGTAAGCTCCCAGGGGAAGGAGAACAAGGCTCGATGCAGAGACACTCCCACTTCACAAATAAAGCATGTGGGTAGGGAGGGCAGAAATCCAGAGAGCCAGTGAGAGAGCGACCGGATCCTGGTGCAGGAATGGGAGAGGCCCAGGAGAGCATAGCTGGGAGAATCCAGAGGGAAGAAGAGATCCAGATCATCACTGAGGAAAAGAGACAGAAGTAAAGAGATAGGAGAAGTCAGGGGGAGCGGAGCCCACAAATCAGAGATGCACAAACAGCCTCCTGGTGCACAAGGAGAAATGTCTGGAGGCAGATCTATAGGTAACTGAAAAGCGGAGCGCGGAGAGTGCAGCGAATGAGGTGGAAACAGGCAGGCCAGGGAGGGTTTGGCTGGGTCTCAGGTGCGGTCCTTGGTGCCCTGGACAGCCTGGCTCAGCTCATTTCTTTGTGTCTCTTCAGTGTCTTGTGATCCCAAAACTCCCCAAATGATTAAAGAGGAACCAGAGGAGATGTCCAGTCAACTACTATGTAATGGCGAAGGTAATGGTGATTTCACTTCCCATGTAACAAACTGAATCTTTGTCTGTCTGCAAGGAGGAAAATCTCCCCTTTTCTTCTCCCCTCCTACCCTGCTCCCCTCCACATATCCAAACAGAAATGTGTAGAGCCAACTGGAAAGGATGAACAATATTGAGAGCATGGCATGTAAGGGAAGGGAGTGAGACTGATGGACTCTTCTCATCCTCTGGTGACATGACAGGAGCCATGTTAACCTCTAGGTCAGGGGAACTCAAAAGCAGGAGGGTGCGAGTGAGGACAGGGACATTCCCACCAGGAGATACCTGAGCCGCCTAAGTCTTCCTCAGTGTCCAGGGTGGGCTTTCCTACTTGTTCTGTTTATTGCCTGTAGATCTTGAACCATGCGTAGTGCATGTGTACTAATGTGCACATTAACTATAAATTGATCATGTGTAAAAGAATTTTCCAGAAATTCTTAAGTAGTCCTTCTTTAGGATATTTAATCTGTTAGCTTCATTTGTGGAATAGATCCCTACTGATTAAATATATAAGGTTTTTGCTTTCAGCAATAAAATAATTTTTTTTAAAGGAAAGGAGGTGTTTGTTGGATAATGGTCTGAAAGTAACATTTAGTGATTGGGACATAGGAACTTTTAGACATTTTTCTCTCTTTTTTATAAAAATATTATCAAATGCACTGATACTTTGGATGTGTCAAATGTTCCCCATTGAAACCCAAAGTCATCGTCTGTAAAGCTTTGTCATTTATAAAGATATGTGCAACAGTTAGAATGACAGTGAGAGTGCAAAGAGGAAGCGGAGGTCTGCCAGTGGGAGCCGGTAGCTTTGGCAAAGATAAGCTCCTGACAAACAGCAAAGAGGCCACAACATTCAGCCATAAGTGTGAGTGGAGTCCTGTATGTGAATGGGCTACTGGGCTCATCCACCAAGCAGAGACCAAAAGAGAGACATGTGATTGATTATATGATGATAGTTGACCTCAGATTTTGTGCTAAAGAAAATTATTCTCTTTACAATTTGACAGGATGTCCAGTGCTTTCATGAAACTTTTGGTGAGGGACTCAAGACAAAGTGTTACCAAATAGCTTTGTACAAATTGGCGACTGTCTAATGGACCTACACCCATTAATTAGTCTTTGGGGCTGGCTTGTGTAGGGGACTCTCCCTCCACCCATTTGCTTTGGATCACTTTCTTCTAAAAGTCAAGAAGCACAGGAAAATCACGAACAAGCACACGTGAGAAAAGACTTTTTATAATAAACAGGAGAGTGAGAGTAGATGAAGTATTAAAAGGTGAAGCAAATTAACAGAATTCTTGCTGAATGCTACACCTTTAACCAAATGTCTAACTGCTTTGCCTCTAATTGCATACACATATTAAATAACGAGATAAATTCAGGAAAAAGAGCTCGTGTAACTAGTCAGAGCCCAAGTAGTTCTTGAAACTGAGGATTTACACCTGTCGGTTCAAGGTTCCCACAGGGCCTTTCTAAGCAAAAGTCTTTAAGGTGATCTTGGTGGAAATGCCATTTCGAAGGGCTCGTCTATGGCACAATAACTGAAGCTCAAAGAGGGATTGAGTTCCTGCTTCACAAGGCATGCAGTGGGAGGAGGCAGTGTACTTATTGGACACTTTCTTTAAAATGGAAGCTATTGATTTTATATGAAGCTCTGGCAAGCATGTAGTTCAGGGACTGCGGACGTGCAGAAACAGGAGTGATTTTAAACAGACTAGCACCCAGCCACGGACGCAGGCTCTCTGGAGTGTGGTTGTTGCTGACTGGCTGACTTTCAGACGCGTGGCTGAAGCTGATGAGTTGGCTTGAAATGTGGCTGGCGGTGTAAGCCGGCTTTAAACGTAGTCGTCGGCCGACTGGGAGGAGTTTAAAAGTGGTTCTGGTATTTACTTGTACAATTTTCAAAGAACAGTTAGTTTTTTCCTGGAAGAATGCAATCTTTTCATTTTACACTTAGGGCTACAAGTAGAAAAATAAAAGCAGAGGATGCAGAATGCGCTGCAAAAGATGGGAAAGCGTGGCCTGTAGGAGTCAGGTGTGATTACTGGAGCAGGTGTATTTTATCCGAGGAAGCAGCTCATCTTAGCTCAGAACATCAGCGTGCCGCTTGAGAGCACCAGGAGCCCTTCTCTCATCACCGAACAGTAACGTTCTTGTTTCCCTTTAGTATCTGGAGAACTAGAAGCTCCCCAAGTGGATAGAGAAGGAGACTCAGAAGAGCCTGCCTCCAGCCTAATGTGCCATGATGGACAAGGTAAGCATGACTTAAAAAATAATAAAAACAGAAACAGTGTTCTGATAAAGAGAAAAAAAAAGAGAGGAAAAATGGGAGATGAGTCAGATATAGGGTTGATCGATGGAAGATTTTGGAAGGAGAAGTAGAAAACAGGGATCAACAAATTTACATGAGAGAGGATCCTTAGGGCAAATGAAAGATATTCATAAATCACAATTTTGTTCCAGGAGCAGAGCTACCAGCAGGTGAGAATGAGGACTATTCCTGTGTTATGTGCTTCTCAGACGACGTGCCAGGAGGTCCGGAAGCAAGGACTGAAAGTAGCCAAGCATGTGACACAATAGGTAAGGCTGTCCGAAGGTCATGCCATGAGCGTGGATCTACAGGTACCATAGGCCCCAGGTAGAGTGGGACAGGTGGTCCAATCCATGGCACTGTCCTGTTTTCTGCATTGTCTTGACCTGACCCTTTTGGGAACAGCGGGGAGGCAAGACACCATTCATTATAAAGTGATGTTTAGCAGGATGGGCCCTGTTGATTTTACAGGGATGATGTAGTAGAAATACACTCTTAAAATGACAGTATCTAGTTTACTACATTAGTATATCAGCAATAGACTTTGTATTTATACAGTGATATCCATCCCTGTCCCACCTGAAAAGTTGATGGAATCCAAAACAAGGAGAGTGTGTTTCTGCTAGTAGATAATGGTGTCATTTTTTTTACCACCTTAAAAAGACATCAAAGACAACTGATCCTGCCATTTAATTATCAGTACGGGAGACTTCAGATCAACTGCTCTTAACCCAGCACACATCTTTTATGGATGTCTCCCAGCATGTCACTAATTTCTGCAGCATTTCCCTATAAACTTTTGCACGTAACATGTTATTTCATTCTCACTAAAGAATCTTAAGACCTAGACAGAATAGGGTAACTGTTGCTCTCGCTGAATTAATTGAAGGACATAGGTCTCTAAGAGTGTTTATCAAGGTTCTGTTGAGAAATAAAGGAAGACCCAGGGCCCATCCTGAACTCCTACTTCCCAATTCAGAAGATTTTTTGTTCCTTTAGAAGGAAGGAAAAAATGATAGCCCAAGTGTCTTTAAAAACTCAAGCCTTCTGGAGTATGAATCACCCTCGGATTGGCAACTTTTAGTTATTACTTTGTTTCCTCATATCGACCTCTTATTTTCTAGATCCTGTGGATCTTGGAAGCAACTCTACTTTGGGAAAACCCAAGAGGAAAAGAAGTAAGGGTGCATTAGATTTCACCTGGTTCTGACGTGAGAATGTGTGTTTTAGGGACAGAGTTGCCTGTTATCATTTACAATAATAAGTGATAATTTAAAAAAATAAGTGATAATAAATAATACGATGGTTTCTCAAACATGCTTATATCCTAATCATGGAACCTATAGTGTGTCTTCTCCCATGGCAGAGCGGGGTTTACAGATATAATAAAACTAGGGTCCTTGAAAAGGGAGATTATCCTGGATATTTGGGTGCCACCAATGTAATCAATGAACTTTAGAGTGAAGAACTGTCCCCAGATACGGAGAGAGGAAGATAGTCACAGAGAGATGCAATCTTTGTGAAGACAGAGGAGAGAAACAAGGAACATGGGTTACATGTAGAAGGTGGAAGAGCCATGGAAATAGCTTCCCCGCAGCCTCCAGGAAGGAATGAGAGCCTCCCGAAACCCTTATTTTAGCTCTTCTCAGACATGTAGACCCTCGACAGGCTTCTAACTGACATACCTATGAGATAATAAACTTGAATTGTTCTAAGCCACTAAATTTGTGGTCATTTGTTATGGCAGCTGGAGAAAAGCAATACAGATTTTGGTTATTGCGCAGCTATAACACATTCCTACAAAGGTGGAAGTGGCTTGGGAATTGGCAGAGGGAAATTGGGCAATGAGAAGAATCTTAAGTAGATTGATAGAAAATATCTACATGGCCTGGAGCCGCTTGTTAGTAGAAATGTGCCAAGACTACGAGTGAGGACTCAGAAGGAGGTGAAGAGCAAGGGGAAGAAAACCTATATTGCCTTAGAGAATACATAAATCACGCTGAACGGGTGTTAGTAGAAATGGGGAGGTTAAAGGTGTGGCTAGTGAGGGCTGAGAAGGAAACAGGAACATGATTTTGGAAACTGGAGAAGGAGGATTCTTATTAAATAAAGGCAGAAAGCCTAGTGAAGTTCTTTCCTGAAGATATGTGAAAGCAAAACTTTCTGGGCTATATAGCTAAGGAGATTTCTAAGCAAGTGATAAAGATTCAGTTGTTTGTTTTTTCTTCTTAGAGTAAAATATGAGAGGAAAGAGATAAACCAAGAGAACTGCTCAACAGCAACAACAAAAAATAGAACTTGATCTGAAAAATTCTCAGCCTATTCAAGTTGCAAAGATGCTAAAATTAGGAGATCCACTGTCAGGAAAGTGTGGTCTGTAGAAGTGACCAACAGTGTGGCTTAATAACTTTTGCTGATGCCTCAGAAGTAGCAAGAGATCAGAGTATTCAGTCACATAAAAGGTTCTTTGAAAAGATTAAGTGTGTGACACAGATCCCCTCAAGCCATCTCAGCAGAGATAAAAAAACAGATATACAATTACGTAGGAAAGATCTGTGGAGGAGCTCTTATCTATGAAGTAAATCTCCATGACATACGTGGGAGATCCATGAGGTTCTTGAGAATTATATACCAACAGGAACAGAGCTGTCCCTGTCTAATCCCTGGAAACAGTAATCTGTTTCTTTACATGGAGAAGGAGAGTTTGAGGATGCGATTAGGGATTTTGAGATGCGGATGTTATCCTGGATTATCTGAGTGGCCCCAATCAAATCACATGGGTCTTTAACATCAGAAAACCATTCCTGCTGTGCAGAGAGGGACGTGTGCCTGTGGAAGAGTGATCAGAGAGAGGCAGTGAGGCTGGCTTTGAAGGTGCAGGCAGGGGACGGTGAACCGAGAAATTGGAAACTGGAAAAGATTTTTCTAAATGGATTATCCCCCACAGCCTCCAGAAATGAACAAAGCCCTGCGGACAGATATAATTAATGCTTCTCCCTCCCTCATATGTCTTAAGGTGTATGGTGCTCCTTCCTCAGGTGCCTGGGTCTTTGCTCTTCTCTGCCACAGAATCTGTGTGTACATTCCAGTGGCTGTACCTTCATCTTTCTCTCCCAATCATCTTTAATTGTCACTCAGATCTTTTATCCAGAAGGATCAGATACAAGCAGGAAAAGGCATTTTCATAAAATGTAATCAGAATTAAATCTGACTCCTCTACGCTCTCAGAGGCTGGTTGTGGGTGAAAGGAGACGTCATCCCCAGGGATGGTCAGAGCCAAATCCTGACATCTTAGAATTGGTCTGTACAGCACCATTTGTCCCTCACTGCTCTTGTCTTGATCATGATGCAGGAAGGAGTTTATCTTTTTCTGGGAACAGCTGTCTTCACCGACCAAAGAGCCTTACAGAGGTGTGTGGACAGGAGGAGATGAGGCGCGTTGAGTCAGTCAGTGCACTGGGAGTAGCTTTTGATGAAGGGCACACCATGCTCAGACTCAGATAGTCCAGCCAGCCAGGCTGATGCCACCTGTGAGTTCCCAGGGTCACAATGCTGTTGTCAGAGTCAGTTGGTCTGTGAGCTGAAGTGCTGACTGTGTTGATCCAGCACCCATAGCCCCAAGAAGGGTCTGAGACCTGATCAGTGTGTCAGGGGCAGGCAGAGCAAAGCCCCTTGTGATGTGGCTCCCTGACCATGGGCTGAAAGGTCAGCTTTAGCAGGAGTCATGAACCTGGCACTCAACCCTGCATCAGAATTATGGTGTCAGCCTCTGTCAGCAGACACCAGATACTTGGGCATGCCCATGAGGGGCCCAGACTGGTCTGTCACCGCCACAAGTTCATTTCCTCAGTCACGGCCCGAGAGATGGGTACCTTAACTTGTCAGCCTGTAGTTTTCCACTTGGCAGACAAAGCATCTAGGCACGTCCGGAAGCCCAGTTGTCTGTGTTCTGCCAGGCAGAGGAGTGGGCAGGTTTGCTTTTGGTTCCGCACAGTTGGCTCTGAGGCCAAGCAGCCACAGCAGCCCAGTGGACACCGGCTGTCAGCTTGGCCAGGCATTAGGGCACCAGGCCCAGACCACCAGGGGAATCTTGCGGAATTGAGGACCCTGTGAGGCCAATGTTTGCTTCAGGCTGTGAAAGAGAACAGAAACCCTAGGTGCCATTGGGGCAACGTCCCTGCATTCTTGAATATACCACTTCCATTGGAAGAGCAAGGCTTCCTGGCCCTTCCTGCCTTGTAAGTCCTAGAGCTGAGTCAACCCACCTCAAAATGTGAATCTCAAGAAGGAGAGCCACAGGCCTCCCTCCATGGACTGAGCTTCACTTTCAGCAGTAAAAATCTAATGGCTGGCTGTTAGGATATTTATAATGATGATAACAAGACACGACCTCTATTTACCCAGAGCCCATGGTCTTCTCCCATTCACATGTTCTCATGTCGTTCATGAGAAAGCAAAGACACAACCACACAAAAACTCGCTGTGGGTCTTTAAATTCTCCAGGAGCTTCAGGCACTGGATTAAAATACAAGTGAGAGGACCTGCTTTATACCTGCAAGAGCTCAGAGACTGTTTCATGAAAACACTCCTCGTCGAAGCTGAGACTGTTTCCTGCCTTCTAGACCAGTACATTACCCATGACACTCTTTAGGAATATAATAATGAGGGGTAGGTTTCCTCATTGCACTTTTGAATCTACCCCTGAAAAGGGAACATAATTCTCTATCACCACAATTGTCATTTAGTCTAGGGCACCAGCGGGAGTTTAGCTTCTAACTCTCAAAAAGAATTTTAAATGAAGGCCATCTCTTATTGTCTCCCAGGTCCTTGCAGCATAAAATATAACCCTACAGCCAACTTCACGCTGCTGCACTGGAGTTAAGGATTTTGCCCTGTTTTGTATATCAAAGTTTGAAAAAAGTACTCGAACAATACTGAACTATGAGGCTTTGAGAATTATATTCACAGCTCTGGATAATTAATGTTATTCTCTTCTTTTTTGAAGAAAAAAAGAAAGGGCATTCCTGGTCAAGATATAAAAGGAAATGGAGAAGAAACACACATCAAGGAGGTAAGCAGGCGAAGTGAGGCAGTTTATTAAGTTTATTAAGGCACTGCTTGTACCCTGGGTCCTCCTGAGGGCCATGATTGTTCCCCAGCTACTGTGTCAGGTAGGATATAGGCTATGGGGCTGTAACAGAGAGGCCTGAAAAGACAGTGGTTTCAACAAAATGGTTTATTTCTCATACATGTAACCCTCCAGAGAGCTAAATGATCTGGGACTAATAGGGAGGCACTGCCATCCTCACTATGTGGCTTTTTTACTGGGTAAAACATTTTTATTAATTTAGAAAGATGTTCCAAAGAAGGCTAAATGAAGAAAGTAGACTGTATGTGTATGTGTACATGTGGTAAAAAATATATACGTATAAACATATATGCAGAGAGAAACACAGAAATAGATATACAGAAAAAATCAATGGCAGTTCATCTATAAAAATATATGCACTGATTACATTTGGTCATTGAAATATAGGTGATGTTTATATTTTTATTTATGTTTTTAAACTGTGTGTGTATTCATAATAGTAAACATGTTCAACTATTGTAATAAAAATATTATTTAAATAGTAACATATGCAAAGAAAAAGCCCAGAAGGATGTTTTTGAACAAGTTAACTGTGGTCGTTTGCAGATGATGTTTCATACAATTTTTATTTTCTAATTTTTCAGTAATGTATATGTACTACTTCTGATCAGATCCTGAAATCTTGTTTATTTTAGCAGTTACTTAAAGAACTCCTTTCTTCTAGACAATAAGGGTGAGACCTCATTTGCTACATGATTGACAATTTTGAATCAGTAGACATATTATAAGTCCAATTAAACTTATTTTAAGTCCAATTAAAACTTATTAATTTTCACCAACCTACGTATCTTATCTTCTTATCAATTTACATGACTGCTCTATAGGTGAGTGTGTGCAATCTTGTTTGGAAAGAAGGGTGTTTGATGTGTTTGCCAGTTTGTGGAGAAATCTCAGAGATGAACTACAGTTGGGTTTAAGCTGATTCTTATGATTAGGTTGAGTCATGGTCTTTATATAAGGAGTTTGTAGCACCTTGTCCTGAATGTTCATCAGTAGCTATCAGGCTAATATTTATTAAGGCTATTTATCCTTGATTAAAATTCATTTCATAATTGCAAGTAAAACCATTATTTTTTTTCCAGGAATTGGCTTGGGATGACTTATTCAAAGATACTTCAAATTGGCTACACTAGAAATATGTTGGAAGAGATTAATTATAAAGTTCAGGTGGCTGTCATCTAAGTCAGTGATTTTCAACCTTTTTCATCTCATGGCACACATAAATAATTACTAAAATTCTGCAGCACACCAAAAAATATATTTTTTGCCTATCTGGCAAAAAATAGGTATAATTTTGATTCTTTCACACCAGACAGCCATTGTGCTGGCTGTTGTCATTTTTTATCTGACAATCTAAGGGGAAGAGGTCAGTGCCCCTGACTAAATAATCAGGTGTTGCATGTTTTACAAATTCTTGCGACACCCCGGTTGAAAATCGCTGATCCAAGTGTAATTCATCTAGGAAATTTGTAATCAGTGGTAAAGAGTACATTTTGGGAGAGTCAGAGTTTTTAGACACTAAATCAGTAAATAGGAAAGCTAAGTTTATAAAGATAAAGGGTGAAAGTACAGAGGAGAATGTGACAAGCACTGTGACAACCCTGGCATCTGGGAAAATCTGACTCTGATCTTGCGTGGAAGCAGGCTACTTTATACATTTGTCTGCATGTCTGAGGATCTCTGGGTGCTAAAAAATCCAAGAATTCATTTAATATAAATTTTCTATACAGGTACCCGAAGACATTTAAAACCATTTTGTTTCCATAGCATTCAGAAGTTAGGACCAAAAGCATGTTGGCTTTCAGTTTTAGCATTTGACATGTCCTAGAGAAGGCCCCAAGGTCAGCTACTTGAGACAGTTCGTTTGTTTTATGTAAGGCAATGGAGTCTACAATGGAACATTCATTGGATAACCAGCTTGCTATTTTATTTTGTTTTGTTTTGTTTTGTTTTACTTTATTTTTATTTTAAAGACAATACTTATCACCAAGTAATATTATTCAGGATTTAGCATGGAAGTATCCAAAATACCTTTTCTGGAAGTGCACACTGGAAGCAAAATCCTAGGACTCACCTTCATTGAGTAAGGCTTCCAGAGTTGCTAGATGGAGAATTTTTTTGTCTGTACAGGAGATAGAAAGAGAAAGTAGTAATATTTCATAAATAATTGAATGGCAGAAAACTGTTGAATGCTTTCAGTTAAGAACAGAGTTGTACAGCATGGAATCCATCAGATGTAAAGGTGATTCAAGTCCAAAATCTCAAAAAGCTAAAACTAATGGCCATCTGCAGTTGCTTTGAGGCGACCAAGATAGGCTGTGGCTACTAGCAATGGGTTTTTGATGTCTGTCGTGTATTGAACTAATACCCCTAGACCATGGCCTATTTTCCTATGTACATATAAAATAAAAGGATTTTGAGAATATGGGGGATCCGTGTAGATGGCTGTTGAGGGAGTATTTTGAGGTCCTGAAACTCTGCTCAATTTGTGGTTTCCATGAAAGTGGCTCTAACATATTTGATGTAGTCAAATGTAGGAAGACTAGTACAGAAAACTTTGAAAGTTATTGTCTTCAATACCCAGTTAATTCTATATATCTCCTCATTTGTTTTTTAGGAATTGGTTTTGGATAATTTTGGATACTCTAACATTTTTTTACACAATGGGTTTTCTTCAGCCAATAGATTATGACCAATTTTTAAAGGGTATGGCTGCAACTGATAAGTTGACTTTAAATGTGGCTGGCGATATAAGTAGTCATCGGCCGACTGGGAGGAGTTTAAAAGTGGTTCTGGTAGTTGTACAATTTTCAAAGAACAGATAGTTTTTTCCTGGAAGAATGCAATCTTTTTATTTTACACTTAGGGCTACAAGTAGGAAAATAAAAGCAGAGGAAGCAGAATGCGCTGCAAAAGATGGGAAAGCGTGGCCTGTAGGAGTCAGGTGTGATTACTGGAGCAGGTGTATTTTATCCGAGGAAGCAGCTCATCTTAGCTCAGAACAGCAGTGTGCCGCTAGAGAGCACCAGGAGCCCTTCTCTCATCACCGAACAGAAACTTTCTTGTTTCCCTTTAGTATCTGGAGAACTAGAAGCTCCCCAAGTGGGTAGAGAAGGAGACTCCGAAGAGCCCACCTCCAGCCTAATGTCCCATCATGGACAAGGTAAGCATGACTTAGAGAAACAGAGTTCTGATAAAGATAAAAAGACAAGAGAAGAAAAAAACAGAGACTTAAAGGAAGAGTTAGGATTAATAATACATTTCAGAGGAAGAAGTAGCAAAACAGAAATTCACAAGGGTGACAAAAATAGGATCACTGGGGCATATAAGAGTCTTCATAAACTATGATTTTTGTCCCTGGACAGAGCTGCCAACACACGGAAATGAGGAGTGTTCCTGCGTGATGTGCTTCACCAATTGTGATTTGAGGCCAGGATCAGAACTACCAGCACTTGGAAATGAAAACTGTTCCTGTGTTATGTGTCTCCCAACAGAGCTGCCAGGAGCAAGGACTGAAAGCAGCCGCGGTAAGGCGCTGCACAAGGGTCATGGTGTGAGGGTGAAGCCCTAGTTACCAGGACACCAGGCAGTCCAGTCCACGCCACTAGCCTGTTCTCTGCATTTTCTCAACCCAACCTCACTGGGAACAGCAGGGAAGCAAGAGACCATTATAATGTCATGTTTAAAGGGATGGGGCTATTGATTACATATGGATGATGTAGTAGAAATACACTCTTCAAGTGGCAATATCTAGTTTGATACATTGGTATCCTAGTCATAGCACCTTGAATTTATGTGGTTATTTCCATTGTTGTCACATCCACTATTCTATAAAACCCAAGAAAACAAGGTGTACTTCTGCTATACACAACCTTAGAAAGACCTCAAAGGCAGCTGATCCTGCCACTTAATTGTCAGGAGAAAAGACTTCAGATCAACTTCTCTTAACCCAGCGCATATCTTCGATGGATGTCTGCTGCATGCCACTAATTTATATCGTATTTTCCTACAAACTCTCGAACGTAAGATGTTATTTAATCCTCACAAAGATCTTAAGACCCAGACAGGATAGGACACCTGTTCCTATCTGTGAGTGAATGGAAGTTCGTAGATATTGAAGAGGTTTTTTTAAAGTCACATTGAGTAAAAAAAAAGGAAGACCCAGGGCCCATCCTGAACTCTTCCTTCTTAATTGAGGAGATATTTAGTTCCTTTAGAAGGAAGAGAAAAATGATAACCCAAACAACTTTATAGGCTCAAGCCTTCTGTAGTATGAATCATCATAGGATTGGTAACTTTTCGCTATTAATGTTTCCTCACAACCTCCTTTCCCCAGGTACCGTGGATCTTGGAAACAGCTCTACTTTGAGGAGACCCAGGAGGAAAAGAAGTACGAGTGCATTAGGTTTCACTTGGTTTCGATGTGTGTGGAGATGCCACAGAGAATTGCCTTTGCATGTATCTGTTCAGTTTTCCCAACATCATTTTTTGAGGCAACTGTCTTTCCCCCCCACTGTATATTCTTGCCTCCTTTGTCATAGATTAATTGACCATATAAGTGTGGGTTTATTTCTACCCAATCAATTTACAGATTCAGTGCTATCCCTATCAAAATGCCAATGGCATATTTCATAGAACTAGAAGAAATAATCCTAAAATTTATATGAAACCACCAAAGGCCCCGAATAGTCAAAGCAATCTTGAGAAAGAAGAAAGCAAAGTTGGAGATATAATGCTCCCTGATTTCAAACTACACTACAAAGCTATGGTAATCAAAACAGAGTGGTACTAGGACAAAAACAGACACATAGATCAGTGGAACCGCATTGAGATTTCGGAAATAAACCCATGCTTACATGTGATTTATTTTTAATTTTCAAAGAAAGGTCATTTCCTACAGTCTTCCAAGTCCACACACAGTAAAATATAATTCTATAATCAACCTCACACTGCTACACTGGTAGTTAAGAATGTTGCTTCATTCTTGTGGATCAAAGTCTGGAAAAATACTGACCTACGAGGCTTTGAGAATTATATTTATAGCTCTAAGTAATTAGCTTTATTCTCTTCTTTTTGAAGGAAAAAATAAAGGGTACTCTTGGACAAGAAGAAATAAAAGGACATGGCAGAGAAAAATATATCGAAAAAGTAAGTGGGCAAAGTGAAGTACAGTAGTCACACCTTTTGAGTTTACTAAGGCACTGCTTATTGTATCCTTACAGCCTCAGTCTCCTAAGGGCCGTGATAGTTTCCCAGCTACTATGTCAGGTAGGATATAGGCTAAGATGCTGTAACAAAGAGGACTGAAATGCAGTGGCTTCAACAAAATGTTTATTTCTTATACATGTAACCCTCCAGAGCTAAATGATCCAGGGCTAATAGGGAGACACTGCCATCCTCACTATGTGGCTTTACTGCATCAAGAAATTTTTGTCAATTAAGAAAGATATTCCAAAGAAGGCTAAATGAAGAAAGCAGACTGTATGTGTTTATATGTGTGTACATGTGGTAAAAATATATACACATAAACATATTTGTACAAATATGTTTTATATATGTATAAATGCTTATTTATACATAGTCATCAATCTCTCTATATAGAGAAACATAGATATAGATATGTAGAAAAATCAAAGGCAGCTCATCCATAAAAATATATGCAGTGGCTATATTTGGTCATTGATGATGTTTATATTCTTATTGTGTTTTATAAATGTATGAGTGCATATTAAAAACAGTAACACATTCAACTTTTATTTTTAAAAAAAGTATTATTTAAATAGTAACATATGCAAAGAGAAAAGCCTAGGAGGATATTTTTGAACAAGTTAATTGTGGCCGTATATATATCTTCTAATCAGACTCCTGACATTTTGTTTATTTTAGTAGTTATTTAAGGAACTCTTTTCTCTGAAACAATGAGGGTGAGACCCCATTTTCTATATTGTTGCAAGTTCTGAATCAGTAGATCTATATAATAAGATTTCAGAGTCCAATTAAACATTCCCAATTTTCACCAATCTGCATATTTTATGTTTTTGCCAATTTACATGGCTGCCCTGTTAGTGAATTTGTACACTTTCTTTTGGGGAAAAAGAAAGTGGTTGCATCCACTTGAAGAATGGTTATCTTCAAAACACCAAATATTGGGATATAATCATAACATTTTCATTTAGGTGTATGTGTATATAGATAAATTTTGAACTATTTCTTATTAAAATACAGTAAAATTTTGTATGTAGTTTAAAAGTTGTCCTTCCTAAAAGTGAGAATTCTGGACACCTGCTTGAGATCCCTTATGGTTAACTTGCTTTCTTGTCTGAGTGTAGAGTGAAGGTGGTCTCACACGTCAGTTGCAGTTTTGTCCAACTTGATTTTCCCTGCCTGTTTCTAAACAACAGCAAAGCTGTTGGCCAGTTGGTCTTAAGTAGTAAGACAGTGAAAATAAATCTGCAGGATCCTGCCAAGACTTTGGCAAAAGATAAACTTTGTGCCACTCCCACTTTGTACTATGTATAGGTCATTACAAATTCTGCTAAGGTTTTGAGGATAATAGCCTCCTTTTTCACTAGTCAAGCTTATCAGTCAATTTGAGAGCTGTGAAATCTAGACAGCCATCCTGTTTGGAGCTGTGGTTGTCAATTGTTTGCATTTATATCATAGCTCCTATCTGCCCAAACCTATAATCTTTTCCCTGAGCATTATCTGCTTTTCATGGAAATGCCTTTACCTTACATCACTGATTTATTAAAATGGCTGGACTTGGTAACTGTAAGCAGAAAGAAGGTTCATTCTCTCACTGACCTTTCAAATCTACCCTCTAGATGAGTTTTCCCAATCTTGGGTGGGCCTGGTAGCTTTTCTGTTCTCTTGTTCAGTAGTTGAGAGTCCTTCCTGGTCTATAATTAAAACTTCAATATTTTCTTCAATTCAAAGCACCTTCCCTTCTTCACCCTGGGCAAGCTTTGGACTGGGACACCTGCAGTGGAGAGATGGAAAAGTCTAGCACTTCTCTCACTTTCTCGGCTCTATTCCCACTCAAGAGCTGTTGGTTTGGGTCCATCCAGGATGGGGAGATGGAAGGATGAAGAGAGAGAAGAGTGTGGAAGTGTCTAACCTGATGGGCACAGCTGTGAGATGACACTGGATATGGACAGTGCACAGTCACTAGCTCTGTCCTCTGTGAGATGCTCTTATCAGCTCTACGATGAGGGTAGGGCAGGGTCAAACAGCACAGCTTGACTTCTTTCAAAAGAAATGTAGCCTTTCTTCTACTGCCTGGATGTGACTGAAGACCTAAAGCTGACATAACCAGTTCCACCAATACTCTGTACGGTAGCTGAATAGGTGGCCTGGTGCATTGCCTTTAGGATGTGGGGTGACCAACCCAACCTGGTTTGCCCTAGACTTTCCCAGTTTGCCACTGAAAATCTTGGACCCTGAGTACCCCATAGTTCTGACCCCTTTTGGCACTTGGTGAATTACTCCCAACTGTTGAGACTCCTAATGTATTTCCTTTTTTCCCCTAAAAATATTAGACCTAACAAGTGTGATGAAAGCTAAATCCAGCATATCCACTAGTCTCTGGAAAGATGTAACCAGAGAGACACAGAAAGAAGTCTGTATTTGCTGGATCCTTCAAGGCTGTAATTAGAGCTTAGTGCCAAGCTTCACTGGAATATGGGGTAGGCAAGAATAAGAAGCCTGGACCCCTTCTCATTGGGCCATGAGCATGGCCTTTCCGGAGAGGAGGGAGGAATGAGGGAGAGGCAGAGACAGCCTGGCTTCCAGAGTCCCTCATCCTTTGGCATCTTGGGTGAAAAGAGGTGAGGAGAGCCTCTCAGAGAGCCATGCTTGGGTGGCAATAGATGGTCTTCTATTGCCTAGTGACCCCACCTTCCAGAGGAAGGAAGTGAGAGGGAGCAAAATAATTAATCTGCCTCTTCCAAAACCACATCTTCTCCGTTTTAACAATTCTTGGCCCATGGCTAGTAATATGCAAGTCTTTGACTTTCTTACACAAGTTTATCAATCTCCCTAGACATCTTGTTTGAGTTGCTATTATCTTGATTACACAATAATAAGGTGACAGTTGGCCAGCCTATAACTCGTTTGATCTTGTGATAAAGTATAATTATTAATGTTTGTCCCCCGGGGGCCACTTTGATCTTGAAGAGCTAAAATCCTCTCAGTAACTGTTTAGCCTAAAGACCAGAAAGTGGGGTGATTTTACCAACTGGTAGGGTCCATTTTGGGTTTGATTGAAGGAAATGTACCTTTTACTTTGCTGATCTAATATGCTCCTAATGTGCTTAGCATTTACTGCTCTGGGCATTGGGTAGTCCAGGATGTATTTCTTCTTGAAGTCTACATAACTCCACCCAGCACCACCAGATGGTGGGCACTGAACACAGAGAGAAGGAAATGAATTGTCTTCCTGCCCTAAAAAATAAAACACATTTGAAGGACAGCAAACATTGAGATGCACATTCACAGCCAATTAACTTACAAATAGAGGAGCATTCTCTGCTGCAACATCTATCAAGTCAATCCTTGCTTACTATTTGAAACTAAGGTTTCATAAGACAATTCTACCCATTTCTATTGATTAGCCTTCTTCTGGTCATTTCTTAGCTGATAATATCTTTGTTCAAACCAAGGTGGACAAAGCCCTTGGTCACATTTACTTCACTTTTACACCACTTTCTGCACAAGTGTGCAAATAACTCCATTCAAGGCAATGTGCATAATGCACTTCTCACCTGTAAGCTCACCCCAGGGTTTTTCTTAATGCACAGAATTTCTATTTTTTTCTATCTCTAAATGTCTTCACTTAATTTTGTAGTGGAATAAAGTTTCCTAAGTACTCCTATGTCTTTATAGGAACAAACTCAACATGGGAAGAGGGGTACATGTGAAGTGATACAGAATAAAGAAACCTTTTATTTCAGGGTCAAGAAGGTACAGAGGTGAAAGTGTGGATTTTCGCTCTGAAATACTTCCTGTTACCTGTAGTAAAATGAAAGGGATGTTATATAAGAAGAAATTGAAGCAAGGTGAGTTTCAAGGTCTAATTTGCAGTTCTTATGTGGAGGAATGACAAGAAGTCATGAATTAACCATGTAAATTACCCATCTTTCAAGGCCCCACTGTGGCTCGAGAGAAGGAGGAGGGGATCCTGAAGATGGTATTTTCACAATTTGAGAAGCTGTATATATTAGATGCTCACACTTACATGGCAGTGACCATGGAAATGCCCAAAGAACCAAAGAAAAGTGAATCCGAAATAAAAGGGAAGAGGCCTTCAGCCTGTACCTTCATATCCTCTCTCCCTTCTGGGTCATATTACAATTGCAGGGTGTTTGATGTAGTGAGATCACAGAATTTAGAATCAGAAAACCTGAGTCCCAGCCTCAGCTATGCCACGAATGACTGATTCATCTGAGTAGAGAAGGGGACCTTTCTTGACACTGAAATTTCTCATCCGAAAAAGAGATGATCTGCCTCATAGTATAGCTATAAGGAATTAATTTACATAATTGATGCATAATATTTAAACAGGTTTCCTAATATAATTCACAAACCATACAATTCACTACTTAGAGTGTATGATTCATTGTTGAGTTATGTTTGTATGTTCACAGGATTGTGAACTTACAATCTAATTTTAGAACACTTTTTTGTCCCCCACTAAAGGAAACCCCATGTCTCTCAGTAGTCAATGCCTGTTCCCACATCACCCCATCCTCAGCCCTAAGCAACCACTAATCTATTTTCTGCTCTGTAAATTGGCCTATTCTAGGTATTTCATATAAATGGAATCATATAATATGTACCCTTTTGTGACTGTTTCTTTCACTTAGCATGATGTTTTCAGGGGTCATTCATGTAAATAGCATGTATTAGTGCTTCATTCCTTTTTATTGTCAAATAATATAACATTCCATGGTATGACTATGCCATATTTTGTTTATCCCTTTACCAGTTTGGGTTATTTCCATTCTTTGGGATTATGAATATTGCCGTTTTGCACATTTGTGTGCAAGTTTTTATGTGAACACATGTTTTTAATTCTTTTGGGTATATTCCCAGGAGAAAAATTGCTGCTTCGTATGGTAATTTTATGTTTAACATATTGAGAAAACACCAAAATATTTTTCCACAGTGGTTGCACTATTTTATAGTCCCACCAGCAAGGTATGAAGCCTCCAATTTCTCTCTCTCCTTGTCAACACTTGTAATTGTCTGATGTTTTAAATTATGGTCCTACTACTGAGTGTGAAGTGATATCTCATTGTGGTTTTGATTTTCATTTCTCTCATGAGTAATAATTAGCATATGATTATCTTTTATATATAACTTAAATTTTCCACTGGATACATTTTACAATTATTTTTATTATCAGCTGTCAATGTATTCAGGAATTTTTTAAAAATCACTGCTTAATAATGCCATTGAACTGGATGAAACATGTTGTAATAAAGGGCACAGATGTTTCTGTGGTGCCATTCTGAGCTGCAGGGTCCCAACCTGAGATCTCAGTCCAACTAGGGGTTCTTCCTCCACATCGCCCTAGGACCATCTGAGAGTCTGGCATGTTCTCTGTCCCCAGAATTCAAGAGCAAATTGAAATCTTGTCATTGTTCAGAATGAGAGGATTCCTTACAGGTGATTTTAGAATACTTTCATAATGTTGATTTTGGTGGTAATGATCACTTCTTTTGTTGTACAAAAGTCAAAGAAATGTGTGCACAAAGCAGGAAATCTCCTTGGAGGACACTTACAGGCAGGGTTTGGGGATTCTGAAGTATGAAAGGGGAGGCCAGACCCTCCTGCTAGTGATCTTGAGCCCAAATTGGGTGATTCCAAATCCAGTGTGGGAGGAGGCTAGTGTCTGAGCTCTGAGGACAGAATGCGCAGGATCAACTTACCTTGGTCTTACAGAAGGCATCAGGAAGTGCATACAGAGTGAGGATGGATACTGGCTCACCCCCAGGGAATTTGAAGTCATGGGAGGCCGTGCAGGATGGAAGAACTGGAAGATGAGCCTATCCTGCGGTGGGAAAACCCTGAAATGGCTGATTGAGGTACTCCAGTGACCGGAGCTTGGGTGTCATTTTCCCGGTTGCACCGAAAGATAGGTCACTTTTTGTTCACAAAATATACCCTGAGTTGTGGCTAGAGCCCCCAGGCCCCTGACTTCAACTTTGTCCCGGGGAGAGGTGCCCAACCCTCATACTCAACACAAGGCAGCACATTGATGTTGTCGGGGTAGATGCAGGAGCCTGGAGGAGGGAACGGTCATTCTGACTCAGGTGCCTGCAGATAACTTTAGGCCTTGAAAGAAAGGAGACAGTCTACAGCCAAACAAGCGAGCAGAAGGCACTGCAGAGAAAGAATGGGGTGAAACCAGAACCAGAAACTCCGTGGGTCAAGGTATACGGATTGTGTGTGATATGGCATAATCCATCAGTTGGGGTTGTTTGTGGAGGGATTCAATGCCAGGCTAAGGAGTTTAAACTCATAATATAGTCAATGCAGAGCCAGGAAGGTCTCCTGAGGTGTGAAATGACATATTTAAAACAGTAAGTCAGAGAACATGGGGCCCGGGAATGACCTCACCGTCTTTCAGCCCAAGAAGCCGATAGTCAGCCTACAATGCTCAGCTCCAATGTCACCCCTCTCTGAATATTCCCTGGCTGACCTGCCTTGTCATCCCTTCCCTGGGCCCCCTGGCCCACTATTAAGGCCCTTCTCACACTGTTTTATATTTGCCTCCCATGCAACCCCTTGTTCTCTCTAGACCTCTCTAGGCTTTGCACAGCTTTGTGTGCCCAACATTGTCCAGAGTGTTTCCACCCTGTAGGTGTGGAATACGTGTGTGTTGGTTGAATAGCCCCGGTGTGAGGACGTAGCTTGAGTGGCACTTGTGGGAATAGAAAAGAGGTGAGAGATGTCAAAAAGATTGTGAAGGAAAACCTCTTAACACATGAAAAAAGCAAAAGAGCAGGGAATAGGTTCTAAAGGTGATTTTCTGGGTACCATTGATGAATTTTAGAAGAAAAACCGGTGAGAAGAGGGAGACAGTGTCTCACTTAGACACTTTGGTTTGAACTGACAGCAGGACATCAAGGTAGAAATATTTGGGAAGAGGTTGGAAACCCAAAACACCGGCTAACCATATACCTGGATATTTTTATTTTTCAGAAAGGATTTCTAAACAATCCTCCAAGAAGCAGAATAAAGGTAATGATTATATAACTTCCTGCAGATTCTCATCACATAACTGATTTTACATATGCAGTATGTTATTTTATGGTTTCTCCGTTGGATAATTATAATTAAGTACCCTTTTTTTTTTTTTTTTTGCATGTGCCTTCAGAGTTGCTACTTTGAACATTATGTTGTGTGCAAGGTCTTCTTTGAATAGCAAACCATTTGAGATGGAGATGATAAGGAGCCATCAGAATAGGTCTTATAGACAAGTTTTAGCTCTTGGTGCAGATGTTGTAAGGGTGTCAAAGTTGTAAAAGCAATGATGATTATGGAATATATAAAAGCATTTCATAATAAAGTCACAGGGTCATCTTCAACTCAAACCTAGATTTTTTATTTTTAAGTCAGTTACTATTTTCTAACTGTGTTGAAATCTGATGGAGCAAGTTTGCTAACCATCATCCAGATGGCCCCACTCTAGTAGACAGTCTATCTTGGGACGTATATGAAACCTTACACCATTTCATGAGGTTGGCAACTAAAAGCATGTTCCTTCTGATCCTTTGCATCCTCTCCCACCTTCCAATCAAATGTGCACAGAGACATACAGAATTCTCTTTCAGGGGGAAATTATTTGCTCTTCATGAGGATAGTGCTTTGGGGGAGGAAGCTTTTGGGGATCCATGTATACAGAAGAGCCTGACCTGGACAATTCTTTACTTTGATGCTGCCCCTTTGGCTCCAACAGAAGAGGTCAGGAGACCTCATTTCTTCTGTGAAAGTGATCTCTCCCTCCATGGGAGATGGCTATGGAGGCAACAAACAAATAAATAATGTGCAGTATAGATTCAGGACAGAGTGATGGCTTTTCCAAGACAGTATGAATATGAGAACTCGAGGTAGAGTGGGGAGGAAAGAAATACCATTCTAATATACTTCAGGTGGAAATGGCCATACAAGACATTCTAAGAATACTAAGATAGGTCACACATAGATGGCCAATGAGACTTCATCTTTCACTGAGGATGTGAGGTCCAGGCCTTTACATCATCTGATGATCTGAATGGTTTAAACTGTCAGTCCTTGGGATATTTTATTCACTGAATTTCCTAATTAGAAACTATTATTAGACTTATTTAGTGAGTATGTTGAAGACCAGCATCTGTACCATTCCCCATGTGTCAAGAATTACTCAGAGTACCCAAGGGAGCTGGCAACTTCCTAACACAACTCCCTCATTTATGAGCCAAACACTGTTCAGCAACCAGCTGTAGTTGCCTCTATATTTTGTGTCTCCTTGATCAAGAACAGAAGCTCCCCAAATGGCAGGTCTCAGGGCCCATAACTGCCTCTGTCTCTCAGCCTCTCTTGCCTGATGGAGCCCATTGGCTTCTGGAAACTTCAGTGTCTTTCTTAGCACCACATGACAGCTTCCTGCCTCCTGAAGAGGGCTACTAATATCTTTTGGTGACAATATTTTGTGAAATAATATTGGTACCCTCAAGAACAGTCATTTGCTATATGCAAATGTTTGTTTAGGAGATGGCAAGGAATCTCTTTTCCTACGTGAAATAATATTCATTTATTCACTTGTACAACAGAAAATTGTCAAGTGCATACAAAATGCCCAATGTCCATTAAAGAAAATTCAAACAAACCCTTGACCTCAAGGATTGTTTCAGCTTCATTGTCTAATATGGAAAAATAACTAATGGGTAGGGCTGGGGAAATCTCACAAAGAGGTGAGCAATTACATGGCCACCTCTCAGGTGATTGTCCAGTGGACCACACTTGTCTATGACCTCTCTGCCCTGGGCTGGAGGTAAAAGCTGAGGCTGCCTGAATCCAGAAGGGAAGGACATCAAGCCATTCTACTGAATATGCACAAGCAATGCAAGTCTCATGGGTGGTAGTTGGTTACCTCTGAAAGGTCACCCAGCTGACATCTTGGGATTTGAATGGAGAAGGGTGACCTTCTGGAAGAAGAGCTGCAATGCTGGGGTCCTTGAACACATTTTACCTTTGAAGCTGCACCCTAGAAGAGGTTCAGAGGGTAGTGGAATTCTCCTCTGAGATACTTGCATGGATTCCATGAATCTGGACTCTTAAGGTTGCTGGAGGCTGTTGGTGATGAGTCCTCAGCTTGATACTTTCATTGCAGCTACTCTGGTGGGATGACACTTATTAATATGGAGAAGAATGCCTGAGGGCTCCTCTAAGTAGGAGAACCAGCAGAGATCCCCCAATTTCACCTGTGGAAGTCAGGGCCAGGCTCCCTGCATAACTTCACGGAGGCCCCCCTTGAGTCTGAGAAACAGGGAATGTAACTAGATAGGGCCAAACAGTGATACTTTGGCACTTTTCACTCTCCTTGTAGATATATAGATCCATAAATATATGTGTGAAATAATGGGTAGACTGTGAATTGAGTCCCTCAAGAGATGGCTGTTTAAATAAGTGATGGATGCAAACGTCACATTCAGCATTGTCACTCAATCTTTCTCTCTTTTCAGCGGAGAATCTCAAAGTCTCATGACAATACCTTAGTTGATCCATATGTAAGTACTAACTCCAACCTGTAACCCCAGAATAATCCAGGCCTTTTCCCTCGATACATTACCTATGCTGTTGCCACCTTTCCCTGAAGCGTGCTCACACTCAGTTGGGACATGTTGCTGTGTGTGACGAGCAGAGAACAGCAGACACATCACCCACGCCAGATAGACGGTTCTGGAGTTGAGTGTCTCAGTGTGAAAGCATCCTTTCCATTTGTTTGGTGGACACCTGCCTGTGTCCCCGTTAGTATGGGAGGCAGGGCTCTACACCACCGGGGTCCTTAGAGAAGGCCTGTGAAGTGGAAGTGGGCAGGGCTAGCCTGCAGATTAGGAGTAAGGAGCAAGTCTGAGAGGACAGCAGCTTTGTTCACCCAATATATGACGTCATCGTGGTGTAGGCAAATGGACTTAACACCATTTCAGGAGCTTGTTTTATCTGCGTGGGAATGAAATTGTTCAGATTCCCATGAAATCATCCTCTTGTTTTGTTGCCTGTGTTTCTTTGTTAGAATCTCTGGTTTTATAGAAAAAACTTTTCTGGTCTGGCACATAGATCCTTCCTCCTGAACTTCACTGTAGTCACAATTCTTCTGAAACCTCCACTCCATGCGGTCCCTTCACAGCTCAGGAAGAAGCACATAAGTGTCCCTGCAGATTCACACAAAGGCAGTGACTTCTAGATTCCCACAGCATTGGCCTTCAGGCTCTCACTGGGGATATGAACATTGTTTTACCTTCTAGCTGGGAAATTCAGACGTGTGTGAGATCTGCCGCGATGGAGGAAAGCTCTTCTGCTGCGATACTTGTTCGAGATCCTTTCATGGGTACTGTCACCTCCCACTTGTGGAACCTAAGAGGTTTGTGAGAGCAACCCCCTCTCCTTTTAGGGACCTTCCTCCTGCCATGCAAACCCCCCATCAGAGTTCCTCCTTGTGTCCTGGTGGGGAAAGAGCAGGGTCAGAGGTACAGGGTCCAACAGTATGGTCCCGGGAGCTGTTTAAAGATGTGTCAGGTAGAGGGTAATATTCACCTCTCTCCTCTGGGAGGCTGAGGCCAGTGGCTGGGTCCTTTGCCTACATACTACTACTGTCCTTTCCAGAACTTTCCCAGCACAAACTATTGTTTATGGAAGTGGAAATACCAGCTGTTTGTTTTCTGTGCCTGTTTAGAAAAGACAGGAAACATGGACAGGTTCTCTCATTTCACCACC
The DNA here is from genome assembly GCF_054644295.1 of Miniopterus natalensis. Classification (NCBI taxonomy): domain Eukaryota; kingdom Metazoa; phylum Chordata; class Mammalia; order Chiroptera; family Miniopteridae; genus Miniopterus; species Miniopterus natalensis. The sequence continues at coordinate 5,159,252 of NC_142088.1, read as the reverse complement.
CTTCCAGCTGGCCAATGAAGGCCTGAGGTCCCCAGGGGTTAAGGCCCAGTATCCAACACTCGGGCGTGGTGGGCAGGGCTCCTTGTGCTCACAGCTGCTCAGACAGAGAAAAGAGAGCCTACTACTCACCCTGACACCACCTTCCACCCACTCACCCCCTGTTGCTACCCTTGATGGGAGGAAGGTCATTGGCTCAGACCCCACCTGGGGGTCTTGGAGTCTCTGAGGAGTGTCCCCCTCATCCCTTGGCTGTGCCCATTGGCCATTCCTGAAAGCAGGACAGTGGCAGCCATAGGAACAGTGGCTGTTTCTGGGGCTTTGCCTTGCTCACTCGTGCCCGACCTCTCAGGAGCCCGTGGAGTTGCATCTTCTGCAGGATGAAGGCGTCTTCAAGAAGTCAGCAGTGTCTCAGGGAATCTGAGGTCCTGGCGAGGCAGATGGGGCCCGAGGAGCAGCTGGTGAGTCAAATTCAAACCCCAAGGTCTCTCCTTTCTGCTTATATGTGAGAAGTCAACAGTCAGTGGGTGAGGGGTAAGGTGCCTAAGGATACCTGCTCTTCTGACCATGCCTCTCACCAGAACTTGTTTGCAAAAATAAAAATAAAAAATGATTCAGCCATTACATGACTCTTTTCTCTAGCCATACCTGTTTGGGGAAACCTCCAGAAGGCTGGTGTGATCATACTCACACATGCCTATGGGCTGGTCCTCTCCAAGCTGCTGTTCATTCACATCTTCCTTCTCTTGCAGAAGTGTGAGTTCCTCCTCCTGGAGCTCTACTGCCATTCGGAGAGCTCATTTTTTGCGAAGATTCCATATTATTATTACGTGAGTAACAATAACAAACCATGATTCCCGGCCATCACGATGTTACCTGACCTTGACACGGGCTCTAGTGGGATCTGGGATCTGAAGCCCACAGGAAGGAGAGAATGAGCTGCTGTTATCTTTACCGTGTATTTCTGCTGGATTTTATGGGAACCCGCAGACATCGCACTGTGTTAGTAATGCTCTCAGTGATATTTTCCCTCACCAGATCAAAGAGACTTCTCAGCACCTGAAGGAACCCATGTGGTTGGACAAGATCAAGAAGAGACTAAATGATCACAGTTACCCCCAAGTGGAGGGGTTTGTGCGGGACATGCGCCTCATCTTTGAGAACCACAAGGCATCTTACAAGGTAAGTGGCTCTCCCTGCTCCCATTTCCTTTTCTTTCCATCGAGTCACTCTGCCCTCATTTCCTGGCGCTGGGAAATCTTAGTTTCCCTCACCTTTTATGATGAGCCTGTACAAGCAAAGGTTCAGGAAGTGAGTAGGTTTTTAAGTTGAGGATTTAAGCTCATCAGGGAGAATAACAGTGAGTCAGGAGGTGTCCCCACAACCAGACTCCAGGCCCCTGAGAGCTCATTCCCCTCGGAAAAGGCGACAGGTGTCCATTAAGAACAGTCTCTTCAGTCTTCCTCCCTGCTCCAGACCGAAGGAGAAAGGGATTGCATCTTAAAGTCATGTTGTTCTACTTATCTCTCCCCAAATATACTCAATCAGACCTCTCAGAAATCTCAAACTCCAGAGTCCTTTCCATGTGAATGGACCAGATAGTTAACAGGGGTCACCAGAGGGGAAGAGAAGTGACAATGTGAAAGGAAGATCACTGATTGTATTTAGACGTCTGTAATATCTGATTGTCACTAAGAATTTGTATTACTCTTCTGTCACTAAAATAAACAACCCAAACCAATAAGTGAGAGTCCCCACATGTGATCATGATTTCCCATTTCTGTCTAGTTAACAAGAATTGATTGTGCACTTAGGATACAGAAGTTACTCTTAGCTACATGAGTTTTTTATCTTAACCTGGTTAATGTAACTTAGGAGTTTAAGGCAGTTATTCTTGAATGCAATGTTTCTAAACACTGATCATGAGTGGCATTACTTTTGTTATTTATCTTTTTTTCCCCAGTACAATGACTTTGGCCTAATGGGACTTAGACTGGAGGCGGAATTTGAGAAGAATTTCAAAGAAGTGTTTGCTATTCAGGAAACAAATGAGAACAATTTGCTGGCATAGTGGATGCTGTTGGGACCCTGGAAAATCCCCTTTGGGGGCAGACTTCTCATCCCCTCAGTGCTGTGAGGGTTGCCTGCCAATCAGTCTCTCCCCAAAGTATTGCACTGAACCCCATCAATGGAGCATTCTTGGCATGGAGGTTGTTATCAGCGGAAGTGGAGTTCTTGGGGTGCCACGAGGAAGACAATTTCCTGAGGCCCTCATGGCAGGATGGGGTTTTTTGGAAAGCTTTATTAATGATGTAAAATTAAGGGGGTTCCCCTCCAAGGTCCCATCTCTATCTGTCTCACCATGGAAGAAGTCCAATCTTATCTTCAGCAGGGCCAGAATTAAGGCCACTGCCCAGGATTTCTGTTTCATATTAAAGCATCTGGCCAACTTAGCTGTGTTCTCAGCCGCAGTCCTTTGCATGTGGGGTCCACACAGCCGTGAGCCATGTGGCTCCTTAAGGGCACATGGCTATGGAGAGAGAACAGGCAAGCACACAGTCATCTGCAGGGAATGGACTGGAGATTTCCTGGGGAGCATGGGGTTGTAGCTTCCTGGTGACACTGCCCAGATGACCATGCTTATAATGTCTGGCCTCACCTTTGCCCTCTTCCTGTTATTAATATTAACAAACTAGTTAATTACGATGATAACAGTTATACCTCCTTGGCCTTGGGTCTAGCTTCAACGTGGAATCAATAAGTGGCATGACTGATGCTCCCCACTGGGATCAGGCTGGAGCTAGTCCCAGCTGTGACCACAGCCTTTCTTAGCTTTCCCACCAGAAAATCTTGTTTTCCTCACCACCTGTCCACCTCAGAGAATTCTCACAGTAAATCATTTACTTAAGAGACTTCATCTCAGGCTCTGCTTCTAGGAAACACAACTTAACATAATAGTCCTAGCAAGCAGGCCCTAAGGATGGGATTCGTGAGTTGGATCACTGTCCTGCCAGAGGATGCAGGCAGAATGTTGATAGTTTCTGGGGGCTATAACAGTGCCATTGACAAAACTTTTACCTGTAGGAAACTGGATGAGATAGAGGGGAAGAAGTATTCCAGCTGGTACAGTTCACTGGCATTTACAAAGGGAGAAATAGTAACTATAAGAACTGGACTTTGGTGGCTCTGAACTCCAGGTACCTCTGAACCCACTGGCCTGCAGAAGAGTTCCCTGCCCCATTTTGGAAGACAGACCCCCTACCCAGCCTCCCCTCCTGCTTGAATAAAGAATATGCAGGGTCCTCTCAGCATGACCCAATGAACAAGTCCTGGGTGGGATGGCTGGGTGAGGAGAGGGTTTCTATTCCAGTGGAACTCCAGGCTGACCAACATGTACCAGCAGGTGCTAGGAGAGTGAGTTGGGGCGTGGATTTTCTATGAAGGAAGGGGAATATGAAACTGAAAAGGAAAAATTGTTGAGACAGGTGCACTCTCCTGTGCCACAGAGTTGAACTAGCCTGTAAAGGGCCAAGGCGATGATTCCATGCTGCTCCTGGGTGGCTCTTAGAGGCTCACTATTAGGCAAGGTGCTCACTAGATGAAGTGGAAGTACAGATACCAGACTCGCTAGGGTAGACTATGGACAAGGGAAATCCAAAGTCCTAGGGAAGATGGCATGGCTCTACTCTCTACAACTGGAAAGCCCATCCATCACGTGGATGTGTCTTCAGGAGGTCTCCTAGACACTGAATGAACAAGGTGACCAGGCACACACTGCTCAGGGGGCACCAGCGTCCTTGAGATGCTCAGTGGAGCTGTTGTCGGTAAGTTGAAATAATATAGGAATGTTTCACAGGACTGGATTCCCAAGTAGCAAATAAAATGATTTGATTTAAGAACACTCAAAGCAGGTGGCATAATTTAACTTTCAGAGCTAGATGAAGTAATTTCTTTTGTAAGCAGCAAGGGGTGGCCCATGAATATCTGTAGAGATAGCTAATAGGACATGGTTTTGTTAAAGCAAGACAGATGAACAGTCACAAGAATGTTACTTTATATATATCATCAACATTAATTAAGAATAGCTGATCAGATGGCTAAGGCCATCTACCCCAATAAAAGTGAAGATCCTATGCTCAGTTTCCAGATCTGAGCAAATTTTTAGACCTAGAACCTGATAATGGAAATGAGTGCAAGTCTCATAAGAAACTTTGCAAATGTACATAGTAGTGATTCCCTGAGTTCTTCACTGACAGGACCTATGGCCATTTATTCAAGTAACCATACACCAGACACATACACAAAAAATACACCCAACTATTGAGGTCTGTTGATATAGCATCTGAGCTGATGTTAATACTTATAGACCCAAAGCACCAGCATGACACCTATTAGAGTGTATGGAGGAAAAATAATGTTCATCTAATAGTGAGTCCACTCGATTTATGGAGCCACTCAGCAGTCACATCCCAAGGTCTTAAATATATAATCAGGACACACATAGTAGTTGACCAAACTGATTTTTTAACCTATCATTTCGTAATCTATGAAATAGCAATGACTATTTTAGGAAAGGCCAGGCAGGGGCCCTGAAAATGAAGTCTATTGTAAAAATAGTAATTTAAAAGTGGTATCATATTCTTGGTGAAGGAGAGAATGACAGAGATTAGTGCCACCTGCAAATTTTTAAATATGCCAGGGTAATAATCCCCATTACATCTCCATGTGATTCAGCAGTCTGGCTTCTGGAAAAGTTAGATGATTCATGGCTATGGGATTACTACTAAAAACTTAAGCAAAGGTGTGGCATGCGGCACCTAGCACTCAGACCTTGTAGGACCACATTTCTGTTTGTAGTGGTACCTAAGCAGAGATCCCAGCTAGTGACTCTGCCCTTCTGCAGAGCCAAGCCAGTGGTCCCATATGGCCAGAAAGCTTGCTTGTCAGTTATATCTGATTTAGGTCCCCAGTCAGGTTATACCAGCTATGGAGCCAGTTCTACTACCCTGCCGACATGGTGAAGCAACTTTGCAACTCTGCCCAACTACTGAAAGTAACTCCCAGTCCTGGCTTTTCAGGAAGTCTGGCCAGGCAACTGGGTAAGCCAGGGGGATAAGCCTACAGTACTGATGAGTCACAGAGCCCAGTCTACATCCTTGTCCAAGAGCAGAGCCCTGCTCAATTGTCAAAAAACAACCTGTGGCCTCACCTATGCAGTAGCCTAGCCAGTGAGCCCACCCAAACATAGAGTTTAGCTTAAGCCCCACCCAATGAGGGAGCATGGATTACAATCTTTCCCAATAGTGGAGCAGTCTCTAGATCCACCAACTGCAGGACATAGTTGGAAGCCCATCCCAACCAGAGTGTGGCCAAGAACCATACAAAACAGCAGAGCATAGCCAGTGGCCTGATTGTGGCCCTGCCTGACTCAGGGAACAGGCTTCTGCTCTACCTTATGACAGATGACAGCATGAAGTCATATCTGACAGTGAAGTCCTGCCTGTGGCCCCTCCTAAACATAGAGTCCATCCTATGTTACAACCAGGCTGGAGAACATAGCCTGAAACTTCACCCAAACAGGGTCTACCCTATAACGTTGTCCAATCATAAAGTCCAACCAGTAACACCACCCTAACATCCTCACCAGATCAGAGATAATTGCAAAGCCAAGCAAGTGAGCCCCTCTGAATGCAGTGCACAGCCAGCAGCCCCACACAATCAGGGAGTTCAACCAACCACCAACATTGACTCCTCAACCTCAGAGCACAGAACTGGGCTTGCTGAACTGAGACCCTCATAACATGCCTCCCCTGCCCATAAATGCTACCAGCTATTCCATCTAGTATCCCAACCTGAGCTGATTGATGAAGGTCTTCCCATGCTGAAGTAAACCTGTACATTCTAGAAGAGACTGCTTACTCAAATGTGCTGATACCAATACATGGAATCAAGAATCTTGAAGAATCAGGTAAACATGAAGTCACCTAAGCAAACTAATAAATGCTAATAACTGCCCCTTTAAGAAATGGAGATCTTAAAACTGTCTAACAAAAAATTTGGGATTATCCTCTTAGAGAATTTACATAAACTACAAGAGCACACAGACAGACAACTAAATTAAATGAGGAAAACTATGCATGAACAAAATTAGAAGTTCAACAGAGTAAAAGTAACTATCAAAAAGTCAAACAGATTTCCTAGAGCTAAGAAGACAATGACTGCACTGAATAATTCAATAAAGAGCTTCCACAACAGACTCAATCAAGTAGAAGAAAGAATCAGTGAACTATAAGACAGGTTATTTGAAATTATCCAGACAGAGGAGCAAAGGGAGCATTGAAAAGAGTGAAGAATGCCTACAGGACTTAGGAGATATCATCAAGGAAAACATAAACGCATTATGGGACTCCTAGGAGGCAAAATGAAAAAGACAGAGATAGAAAGTCTGGTTAAAGCAATAATGATTTGAAAATTTCCAAAGTTGAGGAGAGAAATGAACACCCATATTTGTAAAGCCCAAAGGACCCAATAGGTTAAACTTGAATAGGGCTACATCGACATACTTTATAACTAAATTGTCAAAAAACAAAGAAAAAGAATTTTGAAAGCAGTAAGAAGTAAGTGACGTCACATACAAGGGACCCCCCATAAAACTCTCAGTGAATTTCTCAATGGACATTTTGAAGGTCAAGAAAACGTAGGATTATGTATTCAAAATATTGAATTAAAGGAGCTGTTAGCCAAGAATAGTATCCAGGCTCTGGCCAGGTGACTCAATTGGCTGGAGCATCGTCCCATACACAAAAAGGTTGTGGGTTTGACTCCTGGTCAGGACACACACCTAGGTTTTGGGTTCAGTCCCTGGTCGGGGCACATATGGGAAGCAACCAAGGATGTTTCTCTCTTACATTGATGTGTGTGTGTGTCTCTCTCTCTAACAAAAAACAAAACAAAACAAAAAGTCAATAAAAAACATATCCTCCAGTGAGGATTAAAAAAAAAAAAAATAGTATCCAGCAAAGCAAAGCAGTCCTTCAGAAATGAATAATAGCCCGGCTGGGTGTGGCTAAGCGGTTGAGCATTGACCTAAGATCCAGGAGATCGTGGTTCGATTCCCAGTCAGGGCACATGCCTGGGGTTGTGGGCTCGATCCCCAGTCGGGGGTGTGCAGGAGGCAGCCGATCAATGACGACTCTCTCATCATTGATGATTCTATCTCTTCCTCTCCTTCTCTGTGAAATCAATAAAGATATATTAAAAATTAAAAATAAATTTAAGAAAAAGGAAAAATAGATTTTTTCCAAACAAACAAAAGTCGAGAAGCTCGTCACTACTAGAACTGCCTTAGAAAAAACGCTAAAAGGCATTCTTCAAGCTAAAATAAAATAAATGTAATTAACATTGTAAAAACATGGCCTGAACTCTCACCTATACACAGCTGAGTGCTCTTTCTTCCTTTGTCACATACCTGGGGAATTTAGACGCTGAAGGAGGCAGAGGGAAGGACTTGGCCCAAATCCCTTGGAAACAGATGCAGCAAAAATAAGAGTCAAGAACCATAACTCAATCTCCTCCTCTAGCAAAATAATAATAATTTTTTTAATTCTTATACTTTTTGGCAACAACTTATGTCTCATCATTGTAGATGGTGTATCTCCTAACAAAGAAGTGCCTTTGACACAGGGCACAGCAGCATCTGTCTTCCTTGGTGGGCACAGGTTCTGGGGCACTGGAGCCACTGGGGTCTAAGGAGCCAGAAGCAGGGCTGGGCCTGGGAATGGGCAGGGCTGGTCTGCTGGTCGCAAGCGAAGACAGAGAGTTCTGGTTCTTATTCCCAGGAGTGAGTTCCGAGCGAAGACAGAGAGTTCTGGTTCTTATTCCCAGGAGTGAGTTCCGAACGAGCCATCCTCAGGAAGAAAACAGCTAGAAACTCGGGACAATATTCAGAGAACAATGCTTGAGACTTCTGCAGAGTGATCAAAGCCAGGACAGCTCTGGAGGGAAGTCAAATCTCAGAAGCAGCCAACATGAGATGTTTTCAGTCGACTCTCACCTGACCCTGAGAGCAGCCACTGTTCTGTTACTTGGCATCCTCTTAGAAAGCTGGGGCATTTAAGGACAGCAGGATTCACAAGATGTTTTTAATGTTTTGCACAAACAAGGGGACTCCGAGGGGCTGGTCCTGATCCTCGCTGGGGGTCCTCCTCGCCTGGCGTCCAGGTCCAGACTGTCCCTCCTTGTAATCCATTCCTGCTGCCCCATGTCCTGATGACTGAGAACCACGCTGGGGCTGCAGGAGGAGGAGACAGTGTCTAAAAACACTCAGACAGTTACTTTCGCTTCCCTTTTCCCCATTCGGGTGGAGCCGACTCAGGGCAGCCTCGCCCACTTCCTGCTCACTACTCCACAGCCACAGGGGACCCCCGGCTGCAGGGATCAGAGGCCCAGGCAGGGTCCGGGGCAGGACGATGGCCAGTGGGGACAGCGACATCAGCGCCAGGTCAGTCTCCGCCACCCTTCTTTTCGCTCTGGCTGTGCCACTGCTTTAGTCTCCGCCACTAGACACTCGTCTAAGCGTTGACCTCAGTCCTGCGCTGCGGGACGCTCTCCTGCAATGTGAGGAAGTGCAGGAAACTGCAGAGAGGAAATCGGATCTCTCGAAGGCAGAGGGACATCTGCTGGTGTGAGTGCAGCTGCCACGGCCCACAGGGCTCCTGTCTTGCAGCCACCACTCAGCTGGCAGCCATCTGGACTCCTCTGTCTGTCCTTCCTGATGCTTTGAGGCAGTGACTTGTTATTTTCTCATGACCTCTGAACCCTCTTGTTTCCCTCGGGCCCCTCTGAGTTCACCTAGGTCATTCCAACGAGGGCACTTTGAAAATATAAAATTCAGGGAGAACATGTGGCCTTTCAAATCTGGGCGCCTCGGTCTGGTACCTGACCTGGGCCCGCGCTGGCCCTTCCTGCAGGACTGAGCTGAGGGAGGAAGAGGAGGGAGGGAGGAAGAGGAGGGGAGGGAGGAAGAGGAGAGGAGGGAGGAAGAGGAGGGGAGAGGAAGAGGAGGGGAGGGAGGAAGAGGAGGGGAGGGAGGAAGAGGAGGGGAGAGGAAGAGGAGGGGAGGGAGGAAGAGGAGGGGAGGGAGGAAGAGGAGGGGAGAGGAAGAGGAGGGAGGGAGGGAGGCCAGCGCAGTGCAGGCTGAGCCCCACCTGGGCTCTGACTTCCTGCTCTGCAGCGGGTTGTACTCGACAAGGAAAAGGCCAGAAGTCCTTCCTTTTCTCTAGGAAGGGGTCAGAAATAACATGACTTAATATGTTAAATATTTGGTTCTTTACATTCAAAACAAATACATTCTACGTCCTTGTTCATAAAACTTCAAATGGCCGGGATGTTACTAGAGGGGAACGTCCCACCCACGCCCTGCAGCTTCCAGGCTTGGTCCTGTTGAGTGTTGTGGGCATAGTGTTTTATGTCTCTTTCTCCGCATTTACACATATAACTTATTTTCCACAGTAAAAAATTTCTGTCTTGTTTTTTAATGAATGAGATTATAGTGTATACACCATTCTGGATTTTACATTTTAAAAAGCTTAACATTAAAATTCCTAGAGGTCTTTTCACGTTAATAAACATATGCACCTACTTCCTTCAGTTTAACAGCTGCGTATTACTCCAAGGAATTGATATACCATTATTTTTAAATTATGTTCTATTTAAACCATTTCTGTTGTTTTCAGTTGTTCATTGTTACCAACAAACTGTGATAAAATGATATATTTCTCTATGTTTTTGCCTTTATACAAGTATTTGTCTCGTGTCAAAAACCAAAAGGTAAAATTCTTGAGGCAAAGGACATTAATATTCAGTTGTTTGTAGAGCCTCCAAAATTGCCTTCCTAGCAGCTGAAGCCCTAAATTCCCACCAGCTGAGGAACCATCTCTCCACCCCCAGCTCCACACAGGGGATGGATAAAGAGATGCATCCTGTTTATTTGCATGCTCTGATTACATGGGAAGTCGAACAGGTTTTTGTGTCTATTGGCCTTTTAAACGGCCTCATCTGTCAACTGCAGGTTTATGTTTGGCCAATGTAATCAGTTGGGGTGATTGTTCTTTCTTCAATGGTAGGGAGAGTTGGCTACGAAGTCTCAACTTTAGAAATATAGTTCCTTGTCTTTTAACTGTTTTATGGTGACGTCTACCTTATTAAAGCTTTCAAATTTAGAGTGAAAACTTATAGCATTGATTTTATAAGATAGATGCACCCTTTTTATTACGAATAAAAGTGGTGAAGGAAGTTACTGGTGAGCTCCATGGACACTGTTTTTAACCACAGTTCTCACTTTCTTCAGGTGGCAAATTCAAGTCTACCTTTACTTCAGGGAAAGTTTCTTCTCTACTATCTTCACAAACATATTCTTTTTAAATTTGGAGGCAAAACTTTCCTCCATTGGTGCAACTTTAGCCTTCTCAGCTTTAGCTGTCCCTAATAAATCATCCCCTTAGTTTTTTACTTTCTGTTCATATGGTTGTTTCAAACCTTTCTCCTATGACAATTATTTAATTTTTATTAGCCCTTGTGGTTTCTGGTTATTACTAATTTTTTTTAAATGTTGATTCTGTTAGTTTCTTTGTCCTGAAGCCTGAGCCCTCTGCCTGAGTCAAGTCAGCCTCTAGCTGTGTCCAGAACTGACATATGCTTTCATAGCACAAGGTGACTTCACAGCTTTCAACTCTCTAAGTTCTCTGGACCTCATCATAATTTCATTGCTATTTCTGAAAGGTGAGCCTTTGGATACTTCTGCTCTGCTTTTCAGAGACCCCTGACACGGTGTTTTGAGCTTCTTGGCCTGAAAATGTTGACTGTGTATCCTGAGGGAGAAACTGACTGTGTTGGGGCCCCTCACTCCAGCCCTGCATGACCATCACAAGCTTATCTGTCTTCCTTGCTCCCAGCAGAACTCCTTGTCCTTAACCAAGCCCAGATTCTCATTCTCTGTCTGTGACTAATGTTCTCATTTTCTTTTTTTAAATTTATCTTTATTGTTGAAAGTATTACAGGTGTCCCATTTTTCCCCGCCAATTGACCCCCTTCACCTCGCTCCCCCCCTTCCCCAGGCCTTCACCCAGTTATTGACCGTATCCATGGGTTATGCATATATGTGTATAGCTTCTTTGGTTAATCTCTTCCTACCCTCCACCCCCCTTCCCTCTTTCCTCTGAAATATGATCGTCTGTTGCCTGTGTCAATGTCTCTGGATCTATTTAGTACATCAGATTGTTTTGTTCATTAGCTTCTTCTTAAAGAAGACCCTTCAACATTTCCTGTAGTGCTGGTCTGGTGGTGATGAACTCCTTTAGCTTTTCCTTGTCTGTGAAGCTCTTTATCTGACCTTCAGTTCTAAATGATAGCTTTGCTGGGAAGAACAACCTTGGTTGTAGTTCCTTGTTTTTCATCACTTTGAATATTTCTTGCCACTCCCTTCTGACCTGAAAAGTTTCTGTTGAGAAATCAGCTGACAGTCGTATGGGTGCTCCCTTCTAGGTAACTAACTGCTTTTCTCTTGCTGCTTTTAAGATTCTTGCTTTGTCTTTAACCTCTGGTGTTTATAATGATGATGTATCTTGCTGTGGGCCTCTTTGGGGTCCTCTTGTTTGGGACCCTCTGTGCTTCCTGGACCTGTAAGTCTACTTCTTTCCCCAGGGAGGGGAAGTGTTCTGTCATTATTTTTTCAAATAGGTTTTCAATTTCTTGGTCTCTTTCTTCTCCATCTGGCACCCCAATATTATGAATGTTGGGCCTCTTGAAGTTGTCCCAGAGGCTCCTTATACTATCTTCATATTTCTGGATTCCTTTTCTTTTTGCTCTTCTGGTTGGGTGTTTTTTGTTTCTTCATGTTCCAAATTGCTGATTTGATTCTCAGCGTCCTCTACTCTACTGTTGACTCCCTGTAAATTATTCTTCATGTCAGTTCATGTAGCCTTCATTTCAAATTGGTACTTTATTATGTCTTTGATTTTTGTCAGTTATTTTCATACTACTCTTACCATAATGGTTGAGCATCCTTATAAACAAAATTCTGAATTCTGTGTCTGTTAGCTTGCTTGGATCTATTTCATTTAATTCTTTTTCTAGAGATTTCTTCTGTTCTATCCTTTGTGACATGTTTCTCTGCCTCTGCATTTTGGCTGCTTTCTGGTGTTTCTTTCTATGTATTAGGTAGAGCTGCTATGTCTCCTGGAATTCATAGAGTGGCTTTGTGTATTAGGTGTCCTGTAGGGTCCTGTGGCTCAGCCTCCCCAGTCACCTCAGCTGGGCCTTCTAGGTAGGTGCTCCCCTGTGTGGGCTGTGTGCACTGTCCTGTTGTAGCTGATCCTTGGTTGCTGTTGGCCTCACTGGGAGGAATTGACCCCCAGGCCAATCAGCTGTGAGGACCCGCTGCAACTACAGCCAAAGAGCTGCTGTGCTGGAGACACCTCTATGGAGCAGGATTTACTTCAGCAGGGCTTTGGTGCTGTCCAAGTGCGCCCCTTGAGTGTGTCATTCATGGATGTGGTAGGGTTGTAATCCAGCGTGGTTGGGTCTGACCACCAGGTGCACTGTCTCTGGGGCCTCCCAGGAGGTGCAAAGTCAGCCTCTGCCAGTGCCTTGCCCAGGGCCCCCCAGCATGAGCTCCACACCAAACCGTAATTGGCTGTTGCTTGTGCTGGGCTTGGAGGTGCCCAGGAGAGGCCCAGCTATGAGCCAGTGCAGCTGCCGCTAGTGCCAGGCCTGGGGCCGCTTATCAAGCCGCATGGGGCAGCTGCTGCTTGTTTGAGAGATTTTTGGAACGTCCTAAGCATGAGGCTTGAGAGGCCACTTGCACAGAAAAGCCCCTGGAAATGGCCTGGATGAGCTGCAGGTGGGAGGGGCGGGGCCTCCGGGAATCACGGGGCGGGGCCAAAGGTGAGTCAGGTGCTGGCGACTCAAACATGGCGCCTGCCTGCCGGCTGTGCCGGGAGGGCTCGCCACAGGAGCCATGGCCTCCGCCAGCCCTTCTGCCTGGGAGGAAGGCGCCCTCCGCCTCTCCCCCCGATTCCAGGCAGGTTAGTTCCCCCCCGAGTGTCCCGGGTCCCTTTAGGCTGCTGCCCGGCGCTGGGCTCAGAGGGAGCGTCCGAGTGAGTCCGCGCCGGGCCCTTTAGAGGAGCTGCTGGGGCTCCCGCAGCCTCCTCGACCCTCAGGGACAGTCCCCGCTGGGTTCACAGCCCGAAGCTGTGGGGACGCCTCTTCCCGGCCCTGAGCCCTGGGCTGGGGGCTGCTGTGGGGCTGGGACCCCTCCCTCCTCCGGGAAACCTCCACCGCCGAGATGGCCCCTCACCGCCTGTTTTAAACCGGGGCACCGGGTATGGCCCGGGGCCGTCTCCGACCTGCCCGCGTCTCCGCCCCTCCTGCCGGTCTCGGGGCTTCTCCAGCCCCCGGTGTTAGGGCTTCTGTGCAGCCGGATCGCAGGAGGCCCTGAGTGACGGTGGTTCTGGATTTCAGTTGTGATTTTGATGCGGTTGCGGGAGGCGGCGGTGCAGCGGTTCCCTGCGCCGCCATCTTGTCTTTTCTCTCCCTCTGGACGGGGTTAACCTCATTTTCTTAATGGTGTTTTTTATCCGAAGGTATCAGGTTTTTTCTCTTACGGATCAAGCCTTCGATGTTACAGCTACCTTTCTGTCTAACCCAAGGCCACAGAGATTTGCTCCTATATGTTCTGTAAGAGGCGAGACCACGTTCCCTTTCCCCGGGGCCAGGGCCTGCGGCTCGGGCTCCCACCCGCAGTGACCGTCAGCTTCTCGGACTCCCCTGGACTCCCCTGGGCTCCCCTGGGCTCCCCTCGGGCTCCCCTGGACTCCCCTGGGCTCCCCTGGACTCCCCTGGGCTCCCCTCAGCCTCTCCTGGACTCCCATGGGCTCCCCTGGGCTCCCCTGGGCTCCCCTGGACTCCCCTCGGCCTCTCCTGATTCCCATGGGCTCCCCTGGGCTCCCCTGGACTCCCCTCGCCACACCGCCACCTGTGAAATCGCTTTGCCGGCCTAGTGCGGGAGAAACGGTTCCTTGCTGACGTTTCAGTTTGTCCGTAGTCATCTGTTTATTGCACGTGTTGATTCTCTGTCCTCTAAGTGACTGTTCAGGTGCATTTCCTTTGGGGTCGTCTGTCATATTTTGTAAATAGGCTGGTATTCTGTGTATCAGATATATGAACGCTTAGATGTGTGCACTGAAAGTATTTTCCTACATTCTTTTAATCTTACTGTATTTTTAGCATTTAAACTTATTAAGTCTCTGTCTACTTACGTTTCTTAAATACTTTTCTTTGTTTGACTCAGATATTTGTTCTGTCATATAAATTTATAAATTACTTCATCCAGTTTCAGTGGGATTACAAATTGCAAGTGCACTTTCACAGTAATTTCACAAGGATTGACATTTTCAAATAGCTATATCTCCTGATTGGAGGCACCTTCTACATCTCCATTGATTTAGATCTTGTTTAATTTTCTTCAGTAAGACATTATAGTCATTTTCATAGAGGCTCATAACTTTTAGATGTTTATAAATATATGTGTGTGTATTTACTACTGTGTTTGAAGTCCTATTTTATTTCTTTTCAGTATATATCTTTGTTGCTGTAAGTCAAACCTCTTAGTTTTATGTGCCTGTTTTTGTGTGTGTGTGTGTTTTATTCATGCTCCTTAGCAAACTTTTTTTCTAGTACTCAGAGAATTTAGTTAGGTCCCTATTGTTTCTTCATATATAATCATATACCACACAATGTTGTATCTTATTTTAATATTTATACCAATAAATTTATTTTCTTGTCCTATTATGTTAGCTAAAACATATATATATAAATTGTGGTAACAGCAGGCACCACTGTTTTTGTATCTGAATGGCCTCCTCATCATTTCAGTGTTTACTGTAGCATTTACTATTTGGGGAGACTTTATATTGTGTCAGCTTCCGTCTGTTTCACATAGTTTTTCTAAAAATAGCTGCTAGGTGTTTCCAAATTTCTTTTAAATTAATTTATGGATATAATTAAATGCAACAACAAGCAAAAGCAGAAAAAGCAATAAACTACATAAAGAGGTTTTCTAATATTGGTCCATCCCTTGACACTATTTCCCTGTTTTTCTTCCTCTTTTTCAAAATAGCCTCTAACTGCAAAATTTATTTTCTCTTTTACTCAGCATAGTGTTTTCTCTTTTCTTTCATAAAATCTTTGGGCCTTTCTTTTTTTTCACATGCCCATTTAGCTTCTACCAATTATAACTTTCTGAGACTTCTTTTGTGGCCAAGATTATGATGTATTGATACATGTTTCAAAAGTATTGGGGAAAATTGTATGTTCCCTGTTTTTAGGACATAAAATTAAGAAATATGTCTTTCTTGCTAATTTCTCCAGAGCCTGTATGATCATTTTTGCCTATGTGTAAATACTCAAACACTCGAGGTGAACGTTTTTCAATATCCATAAGCTATTTGTCTTTTGAGTTTTTCTGTAACATGGGTATAAGCCTCGTTTTCGTCTATTGTGTTGCTGACGTGTGCATGCTGTAGCTTCTCTGTCTTTGATTTTAACAACTTTGTGGCACTTTGTCTTCCTCGTGTTTCTTGTTGAATTCCAATTCTGATCCTGTGCCTTCCAATATCACCATTGTTTCATTTACATTTAGTGTTTTAAATAATATATTTTCATACTTTTTATCCTGTTTTAACTTTTATGCTCTTTATTGTTTTCCTTTTGTCTAAAAATGCAAGTTGTGTTTTGTTGTTATATTTTTTTTACTGCATTTTTTGGCCTTTTCCCATTTGCTTTATTTTTTATTCTATTGTTGACAGTATTACAGATGTCCTCCAATTTTCTTTCCATTTAAGCCCCTTCTCCCACCCCCTGTCCCCTTCCTCCCTCCCTCTGCCCCTCCCCCCTTCCCTCTGAGATTCTTCAGCCTGTTGTCCTATAGATTTTGGATGAAATCCCTTATTTGCCCCCCTGCCATTCTTGTTGTCATTGTGAAACCATATTTTAAATTATAATTGTAGTGGCATTTTTAATAAGAGAGAAGACAAATGCTTTTCTACAATCTGCTATCTTTTCTTAATTGAATTTATTGGGGTGACATTAGTTTCAAGTGTACAATTCAACAAAACATCATCTGCACACTGCATCAATCTTTATCTTTAACAAAAAAAAATTTGACACAGTAATGTGACATTATTATTCCCCAATGCATGTTGGATACTGGGAAGTAGATAATTCTCCTCTGGTTTGAAAAACAAATTTCTGAGCCTTCATAAACTTTAAGAATACGAGATGTTAATTAAAGCATTATTATCAGAGTAATAAAATGACCAACTAAGAAGCAGAATTACAGATGGGTTCACAACTACTGTCACAGGAAACAGCAGCCACTTCTGAAACTCAGATGTTTAAAAAGATTCATTATAAACAACAATAACACAGACAGATATATGTTAACACAAAGCAGAAGTCCCAGGAAAAATGATTGATATTCTTGTGAAATTTCAGTTTATACCACATCATTCTTAAACCACATCTTATCATTTATGAACTAGTTTTATAATTCAGGGTGGTATTTCTCTTAACTGATGTCCGTCAGTGAGGGGACACTTTGTATTTATTGTCCTGAGATCACTTTTCTCTTAGATGTTAATTAAGATGTATTTTTAAGGTTAAATTCTATTGTTATTTCATTGTTTTTTATTCCTCTGTGGATGACCTGTTTACTCCATCTCATTGTTATACAAATTCAATTTTTTTTCTTGTTTTAATTCCCATTTCCCCACTCCCTCCTCTTTGACAACCATCAGCTTGCTGTTCCCTGTGTCTATGGGTCTGTTTTGTTTATTTATTTATTCCTTCATTCATTTATTTTATTCTACATATAAGTGAGATTAAAAGGTATTTGTTTTTCTCTTTCTGACTTAATTCACTTAGCATAGTACTCTCTAGGCCTCTCCATGTTTTCTCAAAAGGCAAGATTTCAGTCTTTTTCATTGCTAAGTCGAATTCCAATTCATGAGCATGGTATATCCTTCCATGTATTTGTATCGTCTTCAGTTTCTTTCATCAATGTCTTATGGTTTTCAGAGTAAAGGTATTTTACCTCTTTGGTTTTATTTATCCCTAGGTATTTTATACTTTTGATGCAATTGTAAATGGGATTGTTTTCTTAATTTCTTCTTATAATCACTTGTTATTGGTATATAGAAATACAACAGATTTCTCTATATTAATTCTATATCCTGCAACTTTACTGACATCATTTATTAATGCTAATAATTTTTTGATGGCGTTTTTAGGGTTTTCTAATATAATATCATGTCATCTGCCAATAACTAGAGACTTATTTCTGACTTTCCAATTTAGCTGCTTTTTATTTCTTTGTCTTGTATGATTGTTGTGACTAGCCAATACTATGTTGAATAGAAGTGAAATTTGTGATAAAAAAAAAATTTCAGACATGTTTAGGAGAAAATATGTTTACAATGGCCTTGATTGGGACAGTCTGGACTTTTCAATAATATGTATGCCTTTCTGATCCGCCATGATTTCTTCTATTATATCTTTTTTATTGTATCAGTTCCATTTGTTCTGCGCTATGCATGTTCATTCTTCACATATATCTTTATATCCTTCCCAAAGAAAGTGTCACAGCCTCCATAAGCATCTCAAAATCATGATATCCTTTCTCCCTAGGATATCTGCAGAGGACGAGAAAATAGATTACAATGCTCTCAAGGAAACTGCACACAAGCACTTCATAAAATATAAGGTTGAGATTTCAGATGCAATAAAAAAAGTGTTTCCTTTCCTTGAGATTCTTCGTGACCGTGGATTCATCACAGACAAGATCTATGAAGTAAGTGAGGCTTACTTTGTCACAAGCTGGTAAAGTAGCTCCAAATTACTTATGTTTTGATAGTTTGGAATCAAATGTCAGGGTACAACGAGGCAACTGAGGAGTCTCCTATGTGTGGGGACCTTCTTGAGTACTGCTGTTAAGTGTTCCTATAAGGTCAAAAGGGAGAAGAGAAGCAGGCATTCCTGGGGACAGTCCTGCTCCTAACTGAAGGAATAGGGCTCCTTGATGCCCACTGAAGTCGGGGTGAATAGCATTGAAATTAGGCAGCATCTGAAGCTGGGGGCTCCACTGATGTTTAATGCCATGTAGGAATTATATATACAATATAGCATGAACTGGGAATTAAAGTAATTTTATGAGTGGATGAATAGATGAATGGACTTGGGTTGCATTATGCTATAGGAAATAAGCCGGTTAGAGAAAGACAAGTACCATATGACTTCACTCATATGTGGAATCTAATGAACAAACTGAACTACTAACAAGCAAATAGAGACAGACTTATGGAGAGCGCAGGTTGACAGGCTGTCAACAGTGCAGCTGGAGGGGTGGAGCGACTGAGAAAAAGAGAGAGAAAGAACTCTTTGACACTGAAAACAGTGTGGTCATTGTAGGGTGTAGGGGTTTCTGGAAGTGGAAGAAGATATGGGGAGGTAAATGATAATGGGGGGAAATTAAAAATAAAAATAATGAATTGATTTAATAAAATAATTTAGACAGCATTTCATTTGAATGCACATCAATTTAAATACTTAGATCTAAGATTAAAATCTACAGAGCATTAATGTCTTGTTAGGGTAAATTTGGAAGTAGCTGCTTGCTATTCTCTCTCCAATAGTTTTCAGTTTTCTTTTCTTTTGCTATTTCTGGAGTCTTGTAATTTAGGTTAATTTTAGCAAAAGACATAGGTGGATGGAGAAAGTCTTCTCTTTCCCCATGAATAGGCCTTCTTTATGGCAAAATTCACAGAAGGGAGAGAATTACCACTTGGCTTCTTCGAGCCCTTCCAGGACAGGTCACTCTTGGGGGAGGGACAAGGGTTGCCAGTTAGTAGAACAGCAGCTCATCACCACTAAGTCTCTTCCTAAAACATTTGGCCAGGCTCTGAAAAGGCTACGCATCCCTTACCTGTGGACCTGGTTTTGTTCTTCCCAATTGCTCTTTCTTCCATGTACTGCAAATGAGGGTGAGGAGATCAGATTCACAAATGAGTATTTTTAAGGAGGAGGGATTTAGGTGTTCGAGTTAGTCATACAAATATAGAGAAATTCTAAAACTTTACATGAGCACGTACAAATATAGAGAAATTCTAAAACTTTACATGTTGGGAAATTGTAATGCATTAACAATAAAATCACTTTCTAGGGCTCTTCTGTAACTTGGATGTCTGTATTTATGTTTTCCTCATTCATTATTTTTTAAGGAGTCTTACAAATCTTTTCAAAAGTCATTACCTATAGAAAAGGTGGTGTATGATGTTCTCAAAAAACTGGAGAAGACATTTAACCTACCCCTTCTGGATACACTGTTCTGCAAGGTCATCATGAAGAACTACCCTGATTTAAATGGCATTCGTGAAGGCTTCAGATATGGTAATTGGGTTTATTACCTACCTTTGGATGCCCATGGCCTATTTTTTTTTTTTTATGAATATATATCAAGTGTCTACCATGTGTCACACGGTGCTGGCAGTAGAAATGTATCAGTTGAGAAAAGAGACGTATCATAAGCCTTCTCAAAGCTTTTGGTATAAGGACCAGAATACAACACCCACCTGGAGGACAGCTTAACTAAGCATTTAAACTCACAGGGCAATCACAGTCACAGTCACAGTCACACCAGATTTACTTACAAGGACAGATGACAAGAAACACTGCATCCTACTAAGGCAACATCAGTGGCTCTTCTTTTATGGGACCCTCTGTAAGGGCCCACACACCAGTCCACCAAGTTGACCACAACCCACCTCAAGTGACAGCTTAGTTGTAAGTGCAGGACCCACCTGTCTTAGCAGCACCATGCCCAGGGGAGTCAATGTTTCATGGAACAACTTTGTAGTCATAACTTTCAGGGACCCCACAAAGGACAGCTGAGTTACAGAGGCCACCACAATGGCAGAAGGCCAATTATGGCTTCTAGTTTACACATAGTCCCTCTGAGTCCATATACAATTTTCAGTCAGGGGTCATTTTTCACCCTAAACCCAGTGTTGGCCTCGTAATACAGAAAGATCATCTGCATCAAGTTTCCAGAGTTATGAGCAAGAAAGTTAACCCAGGTCAAATTGGCCTTAGTGAGGGATAATGGTTGTATGAGCTCTTTCTCCACAGAGGTGAAGCTAATATTAGTTAAATAACCTCAAAAACACTTGCTCGGCCAGAGACTGTTTTCCATACTACACAAAACTGTAGATTTGATTCACTACATTTTCCTAAGTTCACAATTTATTCTTTTTCATTGTAGCCTGAATTTGTGGTTGAAACTGTCCCTCCCATTATTTTTGGATGGTTGTCCCTGGTTATATTTTGTCTCTCCAGTAATTTTTGTTTTGACTTGACTGGAAAAATTTCTATTCCAACACCATTTGGTATCAGCCACAGTGTCCAAATAACGATGGAGAATTCATGAGAAAAATAACTATATGAGCTGAGGAAGGCAGATACTATGGGAAAATGTATAGAGTGCCAAAGGGTCCCACAGATCTGCAAAACAAGGACAAATTAGATTTCTCTCAATCAGAGAGTGAGAAGCAGATTGTGGGAGTTGGTTCAAAAGAATAAATTTGAGGCCTGCCCACTGTGGCTCAGTCGGTTGGAGCGTTGTCCCACACACCAAAATGTGGTGGGTTTCACAGATCAGGGCACATACCCAGGTTTCAGGTTCTATCCCTGGTTGGATCCCTCTCTCTCTCCTTCTCTCTCCCCTTCCTTTCCTTTCTCTAAAAATTAAAAAAAATAAACCTGGAAAGATTTTGGAAATTTGGACATCCAAAGCTAAGGCATTCGATGTTTAGTTGCTGGGCATTACAGAGATAATACAGACTTATAGGTTCATAAGGACAGGTTTATTGACCCAGGAGATTCACCTGCCGTCAGCCTGGGGGAAAAGTGTACCCACCACCTTCCTAGTCTTCTCCTGCCTGGAGGCCCCTCAGATACCCATCCTGAGCTTCTTGGTTTATTTCCTTCCTCTTATTTCACTAGGTCACCTGCATGCAGAAATCCTTTGCTGGTGCACTGATCTCCCCTTTTGGCAGCGTCCAGGGCCCCTGTCCCAGCCTCTTGGTACACCCTCCAGTGCCGCAATATTCACTCCCGCTTGCAGCGTCCAAGTGTCTTTCCCTTGTTCTGGGATCTGGGTCCCCCTGGGGGTGTTTCTAGCCTTTCCTGTGTCCTCTGGTGTCCCTTTGGGAAGTGCTCATCCTCCTGACCCAGTTCATTCCACCTTCTCTTCACCAACCATTTATTTAAAGTTCTTGGGCTTTCCCTTTCATACACATAAACTTCTATAGGATCTTCCTTCTCCCCCCAAAATTCCTGTTTCTTCCTTACTATTTGAACAGGTCAGAAAACTCATTCACTTTCATTATTTATTTGATATATGCTCTCCCAGACATCTGTAACTTTTTTAACATAAAAGGCAGGCTCTCAAGGTTTCCATGACTCCTTTATCCTGACGTTTGAGGGGCCCCTTTCTTTACAGGAAGCATAAGGGCTCCCTTGTTGAGGGTCCTCTCTTCTGTCCCTGGGCTGATGGGGAACTTAACCATGAGGATAGGAACTCAATGAGCTTTGAGTGACCCAACACTAGAAATTTCTAAATGTGTAAATTTAAGATAATGTCCGTGGTCTCTGATGGAAATACCTAAGTGTCGTCTTCTCTCTCCTTTTTCTCAGTGATCATTGAGAAAATTTGTCAAGAAGCAAGAGATAGAGAAAGGAGTGCAGAGAACCTGAACACCCCGCTAAGCCTTGACCAAGGTGATTGCAACCAGATAAAAATCAATTCTGATCTGCTAAGAGGAAAGGAGAAGGGGAGGTGGGCCCTGAGTCCTCAGTGGAGTTTGGGGATCAGGGAAGAATTGTTGAGGAGCATGGAGAGGGCAGGGAGGGCTGTTCACCTGAGAGTCTGACCAGGGGCTGATCCTGAAGGAGGAGCTGTGAGAAGAGACAATAAATCCAATAACCAAGACAGAGAAACGGGAACCCAGTGTGTCAGGAAGCCAGATTTAAAGAGAATGCTGACGGGGAAGTAACTGTGATTTAGAGAGACCCCCGTAGGAGAAGATCAGTGTGAAGCTGTGAAGGGCTGAGAACTCTGGGTCCAGGTCATCGTCACAGAGCAGACCCCTAATGACGGCCGATTGAGGAACCGCTTTAATTGTCAGGGGTGCTGTTCAAGAGCAGAAACCTTCAAGGAGATGGGCAGTCCTGTAGGCAGAGAGGAGGGGAAGTGACAAGGTGTTGAGAAAGGGATGCGGGTATTTTGAGAGAGAGAAGGAAGAGAAATGAAAGACAGGAGAAAGGGGTCAAGAACAATAAAAGCCACCACATTATTCAGAGCTCACTTCCTGAGCGTTTACTCCGGCAGCTGTGGCTTCCTGCTCACAGCTGGCCCTGGGCGTAGTGTCGCTCACTGTCTGCCCAAGTGCAGAAAAGGAGACTGAAATCTACAGAGACCATGTGTGTAGTTGGCTTGGGGGTCAGACGAGGAGGATGGCCCCAGGCATTCTGACCCCAGGGCCTGTGTTCTCACCCCTCTGCACATCTAGATGATCTCATGGCAGAGGCTGAAAGCTGAGACAGAAATAGGGACGCGTGCAGAGAGAAAGACACCGAAGGAGGAATACAGGAGCTGGAGGAGGGCACGGGAATCGGGCCCCGAATCCTGATGAAACGGCCAACAAGACAGAGGGAGCAGACCTGCGGAGGGAGAGTGGGGTGCAGGCCGTGGGAAGTCAGCTATGGCCACCAGGCAGGGGTAGCACTGGGGACAAAACAGGTTCCCTGTGGCCGTGGGTGACAAGAGAAGCCACTGCCGGTTACCTAGTGGCTCGTGGGTGATCTCAGTGAGATGGCCTGAGGCTAGGGGTGCAGCTCTGTATGGATACCAGGAGGGAGGGGAGTCTTCAGCTCTTACTTTATAAGGATTTAAAAGGGATTAGGGGGGAGTGGCACAGCCCATTCTTCAATTTCTGATATAAACTTCTCATTTCTTCCCCCAGGAATTGGTAAAAACTTGTATGAAACATTGCCATGGCTGGCCCCGGATCCCTCGAGTGACAATGGTGTGTTCCTGTTGACTGTTGTGTGATCCTTTCCTGTTCTTGTCCCATCTGGCAGGTGCTGTGGTGGGAGGGATGCTGCTTTTTCATACTGATCACCCAGAATGGTCCGTCTGGGCTTCTGCAATTTCTCCAAGGACTTAGATAACAGATTCTTCATACACAGGGTGCCTGGGAGGTTGGTCCTCTCATTCTCAAATGCACTTGCTGCCAGCTGTTGACAGCTCTGGGACCCATTGCCCATGTGCTTGGCTCCACGGCTTTCTGAGGCCGTCTTACTTGAATCAGGCTGTGGCCTCAGCCATTTGACGCTGCATCTGGTGGCGGCCAGCACTGCAGGAGAGAGGTTCGGCGGTGATGTCTGTGTTCCTTGGGGGCAGAGTCCCTCAATTGTTGGCCCCTTTACACAAGTCCCTTACATAGGACACTGTGTGCAAACTCTCTCCCGTCATCCCCGGCGCAGCAGGCCTGGTGCTGCTCTAAAAACACAAGACGGGCCTCTGAAAAAACCATGGATAGTTAGGCGAACAATACCCAGTGTTACAACTCTTGACCTTCCCTTAATCTGTAACATTCTTACTAAAGTGATTAAAATATGTGAAGTGTTATAAATTTAAGGCATTAATCACGAAAAGGTAGCGTTCTGATCAGTCACCATATCCCTTATATTGACACAGGTAATAATTTATTTAATCTTCTCAAGCACTTAAAGCGATGGTGTATCATCCTCCTCTTTCAGAGGACAGAGAATCAGCTCAGAGACTCTGGTAATTTGTGCAAGTTCAGCCACTGAGACCGGGGATGGGCCTCTGCCTTTGGGCAATTTCAGAGCAGAAGGTCCAACGGCCTATGACTTGGCTTCAGATTCTGCCCTGTGACCCTGGGAAAGTGACTTCCCCTCTTTGTCCCTCAGTTTCGTCTATAACATGAAGGTGATAAAAATACCTACTTCCCAGGGTGATGCATTTTAGACAAGCGATGTCATGAAAAGCACTCACAGTCATGTCTGGTACTTCGTCAGGGTTCCATGCATTTGTTAATAGTACTGCGTTTAATGATCATTACTGACCATTATTGATCATTAAAAGCTGAGCCAGAGTCTAAGCTTTTAACCACTACAGTAAACGGTGGAGCTTTCTTTTCCCACAGATGTCCATGGTGAATTCATTTATCCCCTGGGCTGCGGAGCGGTGACAAATCCAATGCTAGCCTTGGACTCAGGTAAATACATTGAGGGACACAAGTTCCCCACCCTAGAGCACACTAGTCTATAATAAGTTTCGTGTTTGGCCCCTGACTGTCCTTGGGAAATGAGTGACATGGACGAGACTCAGGGAACTTCCTGCACCATGGAAGGCGTTATTACGTAGCTCCCCGTGGGATGTATTGTTGAAGAAAGGATGTTCTACGTTAGTAATACATTTTTATAAAAGAGAAATACTTTACAGAGTGATTTTTGAAAGTACCATGATACCTTTAACAACTCTCGTTAGGTCAAAAACTTAACATTTAAGAACATAAAAAATCCCACATGCATCAATCCATACTCTTAGCAGTCAATGTACCCATGCAGCGGGTGGGAATAGGAGGGGATGAGAGGAAGGAATTGTGACTACTAAGGAGCAGAAAAGGGATTCAGTGTGGTGGGAGGTGGGGGGCCGTGACATCACAACCTTAATGATGCACAAGAAAGCATCATAAATTTCTTTGTTCAGAAAAATACCACTAAATGAAAACAATCTAAACTTCACTGTAAAAATATTTGTCCATTCATACACTACTGAGGTTGGTGGGAACAGAGTGGCATGGGCCGATGGAGGTTCACCATGGGAAGGGGTGCGCTGGTCCTGGGTGGTGTACCCCGGGATTCATTCCTTGTCATTTCCTGCTCTGCTCTGCCCTCTCTCTTCGGCCACAGACCCCTGCAGTCTTGCTTGTCACCTCCCCTGCTGCTGCTTCCTGCTGGGTTCCTAAGCTGGGAGACAGAGCAAGAGAGTGGCGAGTGGGAGCAAGGGAAAGACCGCGCGTTTCCCCACCCCTGCCATGGGCAGCAATTCTGGCAGCAGCTGCATCTCCCATGACTCCACCTCCCACCAGGCAGGTCAGCCATGGTCCAGCTTCCACCTACCCTGTGGCCCTGGCTCCTGGGCTCCCCCTTGGTTCCGCCCCCTTAGCTTTCTGTTGACTGTTCTTCAGGCTGTGGCCTTCCTGCATTTGGACTTCTCAGCTCTTCCATCAGCTGCATAACTAATGCCCTGGGTTAAATTCCCTCTGCTCTAAAGCTGAGAGCTTTGTATTTTCCTGTTAGACCCTGATTGATGCAGGGAACGAATAAAATATCTATGAAACAAAATGTGGTCTAGGTACAGCCACAGCTGAACATGGGACCTCAGAGGACCACCTTGAAATACAAGAGATAAGTGCGAATGAAGCAGGAACAACCAGTGACAACAAACAACATGCCCAAGAGTCTGTGCCAGCAGGTAAGATGAGTGTGGGGGGAACTTGGGGGTGGGGGAACTCTGTATTGTGTGCAAAGGCCCAGGGCAGACTGTGGTGTTAACTGCAATGCTAGAAATGAAGAAAATAGAAAGAAAAACAAACAGGATATAGGAGAAGCATTCACTGGTCACTAGAATAATTAAGAAGCAGAAACAGTATAGAAGTAGGAAGCATAAGGGAGAATGGATAGACTGGAAACCCAGGTCGGACAGCAGGGCCAAACTGGGTGAGGCAGGGAGCCCCTGGGGCACGTGGAAGGAGGAGCTCACTCTCTGGTGCCCTAGACCCTGCTGGACCCTGGTGGGCGATGATAAAGTGATGTAGAGAAATAAGTATGAAGAGAGAAAGATGCAGAGGGAGATGAATACCAGTACATAGAGAAAATGGGGGAGAGGCAAGGAGAACTGTGTCGAGCATGAGTGAAGGACAATGAATGAAGGGCTGGCAGAGTGGACCAGGTAGAGAGAGCACGGACCAAGCATTGTCCCATCTGAGGAGACAGTCACCACAAAGAAGGCACAAAGGGGTGTTCCTAACAGCCCCGAGAAGGTAAGGTGCCCACCGTGATCAAAATGGTCCTGGAGCCTTCTCAGATAAAATAGGCCCCTCTCCAGGAAAGTACAAACAAAACCCCAGAGTGAAGAGCAACAGGAAGAAAGGACAGAGCGGAGCAGCAGGGAAGGGGGGGAGCTTTCCCTGGAGGGGAATTTCAGGGTGAAGGCTTGTTGCCTGCAGTGAGGGTGCTCACTCCCTTAGGGGAGACAAGTGAAATGCTTCATTTATTATAATTTTGTCCAGGAGCGGAGCCACCCCACCATGGAAACCAAATCAACTCCTGCTCTGTACGCCTGGTGGATATAAAGAAGGACTTTCTCTATATGCATTGATTCAATTACATCTAGGATACCATTTTGAGCATTTAACTTTTTCAGCTCTATTGGAAAATAGGAGGAAGCAAGAGGCATTATAAATTGTTGTTTGACTGGATGAGCGTAATCAATTGCTATATTGAAAATGTAGCAATCATATACTAGTAAATGACAGTCTTTTTTACTACATGCTGTCATATCTATTAATGCTAAAAAGTTTATATTCTACAGAGCAAAGAGAGCACAGTGTTTTCACTATCTGTTGGCAATATTGTCATTAGTACAAAACATAGAACATCTTCACAGATTAATTTGTGTGGACATTTAATTATTAATGGAAAAAAGGCTTGGACCAACTACTCTCAAACTCAAATGATACTTACACTATTGGCTTACATTGTGATTTTTCACAGGGTTTTTGTGAATAAATGTTCATTTTGTTTTACAACCTTAGCAGGGAGATGGGGTAACTAGGCTCCCCCAGCATTATAGTGGAGGACACTGGAGATAATAGTGTTCAAGGGTCATTTACAAATTCACGGGGCAGCAGGGGGGAGAGCCGGGCAGGAGCCCAGCATTATGACCCTGGGCACCGGAACCGGGTTCTACTGAAAGAGAAGAAACTGATCATCTCAACACTGATATTGCCACAAACCTTATCTGCTGTGTGAGTTGTCAGAGAATATGTAAGACTATTGCGAACAAATGACTATTTTCTCCCTTTTACTTTATAAAGTCCGTGGATTTAAGAAAAGCACCTACTTTTGGAAAGAGACTTTGCAAAGCAAGTAAGGGCAAGTAGGAACCTTTTGTGGTTACAAATGAACAGTGTTTTCTACACAAGATTCATTCTCATTCTTTGCTGTGTCCTTTATAGTAAAATACAAATTTGCTTTCATTTAAGATAGTTTGTATTTTAACTTTTGTATTACTGAGGCTAATGGCTGTGACAAATAAGCCCAAAGAGGTCAATGACTCAAACACAGTAGAATTTAAATTATTTTTCCCAAGTAAACATTCCAAGGGGTTTTAGAAGGGGAGGGGCTCTATTTCACAAAGTCATTCTGAGAAGCAGCCAAGTGACAGACTTGCCTTCCTCAATATCAGATTTCTAAGACCACCTTGTGAGTGAAGCAGAGCTAGTAATGAATAAAATTACAGACATGAACACAAATCCCTAAAGCTACATGTAAAAGAAGAAAGAATGCAGTGCGAAACATGTAGGGCCAAGAGAAAGCAGAGAAGCCCGCTGGGGTGAAATGTCTTAGTCCCAGCTCAGGGGACAGTGAGGGATAAAATACTGACCTACAGTTTACATAAATAAAAAAAGCAGATCATAAAAGGTCTGAGAGAGGGGCATTCTAGCCCTGGGTTTTCAGAGCGTCCCGATGTTTTACTCTGTTGGTTACTTTGTCATACACTGAGACCTTGAAGAAACATTTCTTCCTTCTGTAGGAGAGCGTCTTGAAGGTTTTCAAGGATTCAGTGCAGAGCAGAAGCGCCCAGGAGCCTGTAGCTCTGCAGTGACAAGTCTTGAAGGTTTTCCGGGATTCAGTACAGAGAAGAAGGCCCCAGGAGCCTGTAGCTCTGCAGTGAGAAGTCTTGAAGGGTCTTCAGGATCCAGGACAGAGGAGAAGCGCCCAGGAGCCTGCAGCTCTGCAGTGAGAAGCCTTGAAGGGTCTTCAGGATCCAGGGCAGAGGAGAAGCGCCCAGGAGCCTGTAGCTCTGCAGTGAGAAGTCTTGAAGGGTCTTCAGGATCCAGGGCAGAGGAGAAGCGCCCAGGAGCCTGTAACTCTGCAGTGAGAAGCCTTGAAGGGTCTCTAGGATTTAGTGCAGATAAGAAGCCCCCAGGAGCCTGTGGCTCTGCAGTGAGAAGTCTTGAAGGGCCTTCAGGATTCAGGGCAGATAAGAAGCCCCCAGGAGCCTGTGGCTCTGCAGTGAGAAGCCTTGAAGGGTCTCTAGGATTTAGTGCAGATAAGAAGCCCCCAGGAGCCTGTGGCTCTGCAGTGAGAAGTCTTGAAGGGCCTTCAGGATTCAGGGCAGATAAGAAGCCCCCAGGAGCCTGTGGCTCTGCAGTGAGAAGTCTTGAAGGGTCTTCAGGACTTATTGCAGATAAGAAGCCCCCAGGAGCCTGTAGCTCTGCAGTGAGAAGCCTTGAAGGGTCTCTAGGATTTAGTGCAGATAAGAAGCCCCCAGGAGCCTGTGGCTCTGCAGTGAAAAGTCTTGAAGGGTCTTCAGGACTTATTGCAGATAAGAAGCCCCCAGGAGCCTGTAGCTCTGCAGTGAGAAGCCTTGAAGGGTCTCTAGGATTTAGTGCAGATAAGAAGCCCCCAGGAGCCTGTGGCTCTGCAGTGAGAAGTCTTGAAGGGCCTTCAGGATTCAGGGCAGATAAGAAGCCCCCAGGAGCCCGTAGCTCTGCAGTGAGAAGCCTTGAAGGGTCTCTAGGATTTAGTGCAGATAAGAAGCCCCCAGGAGCCTGTGGCTCTGCAGTGAGAAGTCTTGAAGGGCCTTCAGGATTCAGGGCAGATAAGAAGCCCCCAGGAGCCTGTAACTCTGCAGTGAGAAGCCTTGAAGGGTCTCTAGGATTTAGTGCAGATAAGAAGCCCCCAGGAGCCTGTGGCTCTGCAGTGAGAAGTCTTGAAGGGCCTTCAGGATTCAGGGCAGATAAGAAGCCCCCAGGAGCCTGTAGCTCTGCAGTGAGAAGCCTTGAAGGGTCTCTAGGATTTAGTGCAGATAAGAAGCCCCCAGGAGCCTGTGGCTCTGCAGTGAGAAGTCTTGAAGGGCCTTCAGGATTCAGGGCAGATAAGAAGCCCCCAGGAGCCCGTAGCTCTTCAGTGAGAAGTCTTGAAGGGTCTTCAGGACTTATTGCAGATAAGAAGCCCCCAGGAGCCTGTAGCTCTGCAGTGAGAAGTCTTGAAGGGTCTTCAGGATTCAGGGCAGAGGAGAAGCCCCCAGGAGCCTGTAGCTCTGCAGTGAGAAGTCTTGAAGGGTCTCTAGGATTTAGTGCAGATAAGGAGCCCCCAGGAGCCTGTAGCTCTGCAGTGAGAAGCCTTGAAGGGTCTCTAGGATTTAGTGCAGATAAGAAGCCCCCAGGAGCCTGTGGCTCTGCAGTGAGAAATCTTGAAAGGTCTTCAGGATTCGGTGTGGATAAGAAGCCCCCAGGATCCTGTGACTGTACACTGAGAAGCTGTCCTGATAAGAAGGGTAAGGACTACCATTGCTTGGCCCTAGGACATCAGGAGTCTGAGCTCAGAGCTCCTGGTTCTCTGAACACACACCAAGGCCCAGGAGCCCATTCCTGTCTTGATCTCATGCCATTTCAAAAACTGCAAGCAAAATAAACTAACAAACAAAATAGAAACAGACTCATAGATACAGGGCACATATTGACAGCTGTCAGAGGGGAAGAGGGGTTGGGAGACTGGGTGAAAAGGGTGAAGAAATTAAGCAATAAAAAAACCCAAAACAAAAAAACCTTCATACATAGACATGAGAGTATGGTTATTACCAGAGGGAAGGTGGGGCAGGGGAGGTGGAAGAGGGTGAAGGGGGGGAAATGGTGATGGAAGGAGACTTGACTTGGGGCTGTGAACACACAATGCAATATACAGGTGATGTATTGTAGAATTGATTACCTGCAACCTGTATAATTTTATTGACCAATGTCACCTTAATAAATTCAATAAAAATTAAAAAATAAGTAAAACTACAAAGAAAGAAATCGCTACAAATTGAGACTTAACAAGGCAAATCTAGTTGGATGGCAGTGCATCTTACTCCATGTTCGCTGACATGCCACCCTCCAGTGCGGTGAATCACATAGTGATGTTCCCTACTCACCACCTACTCTGCGCAGAGCAGAGAAAGTGGGACAGTCAGCTATTGGTCAGATTGGTTACAAACTTGTTCAAAGTTCAATAGGCTCTAATTATTCTCTCATTATTGATAGAAAAGCTTCTGGTTATTACTATCAAATTCCATTTATAGCTTTTGACAGATGAACCCCAACATGACATTGGCCTACCTAGTATTTAAAGATGTCTTCACAAAAAAGATATCTATTTATGTTCACAACAATCTAAAAGTTAGGCCCGATAACTGTTGTTGTCCCCATTCCACAGTGGGAAAACCATCAGTTTGCTCTATGTATCTATGAGTTTTTAATGATCTTTACACATCACATGGAAAGTTACCAGAAGAAGCAGAACTAACAGCTGGACTCCTAGCAAACACCCACAATACTTTATTCAAAACCTCTGAAGCCACGTGTAAAATTATATTTTATTATTTTAGAAAGACACTGTGGTTTATATCCTATACGTTACAAAAGACCCCAATAGTGTCTGTGGCAGAACCCCATTCTCAAATATATTAATGTTTCTGCAGCAAATTGTGTGATAAAGATATTCCATGGATTCATGGCAGCTAAGTCCAAATTCACTGCCAAATTAGTTAGCTGCAAACCTATAAAAAAAAATGTTGGTTTTCAAAACGTCTTTGATTTTGCACATGAGCTAAAGGCTTGTGGGCCTTTGCTTCATTTAGTAGAGATCTCTTTCCTGTAGATGGAAAGAGACAGAAATGATCATCACGTCTTTATGTTCCAAATCCTTCTACAATGTGAGGCGCCATAGGATTCACAACTCTTTTAGTTGTAGATTACTGGGTGTGTTTTCTTTTACTTCCAAATCCTGTGGACATTGAAAACAAATCTATTTAGGGGATAAGAAATCTGAAAAGACCTAAGAGCAAATGTAATGAATAGCTTTCTTTGCTACACAGGCTTTGTTCAAATATTTTTGTTTTTTTCTTTAAAATAAAAAAATTAATTTGTTGGGACTTTAGATGATACACATTAAACATTTTGCATTTGGTGGGCTGTGTTAATTGGTATAAAAGGTCAATGGCACAAGAGCAATGCAAGTGTATTTTTATGCAAACAGAAGGATAAAGGAGTTCAACTGTTTTTTGAGGACCCAGCTGAGAGGGCTCTGACATCTCACAAAAATCTTAATACCTAGACAGGATAGGATACCTGTTCCTATCCCTGCCTAAACTGAAGCACTAAGGTATTTAAGGCGTTTTTCAAAGTCTTATTGAGATATTGGCGAATCCTGGACTCCTACTTCTCAATTCGGTAGGTTTTTAGCTTCTTTAGAAGAAAGAGAGAAACAAGAAATGAAACATCCGTATCAACGCAAGCCTTCTGCAATATAAATCACCCTAAGATCTGCAGCTTCTATTTATTTATTTCTGTTTTCTCACCATCACCTGTGTTTTTTTCTAGGTACTGTGGGTCTTGGAAACAACTCTACTGTAGAAAAAGCCAAGAGAAAAAGAAGTAAGAGTGAATGAGATGTTGTTTACTTTTGATGTGAGAAGTGAGTTTTTAAATACCAGAGTTTCATCACCTTGTTATTTACAATATTGTGGTAGGTAGAATGATGGCTTCTCAAAGATGGCCATGTCCGAATCCCTGTAATCTATAACCTGTTATCTTACATGGCCAGCGCACTTTGCAGATTTAATGAAACTAGGGACCTTAAGATGGGGGAGATTATCCTGGATTACCTGGGTGGTCCCATAGCTCTTAAAAAGTGGAGAACCTTTGCCCGGCCGGGCGTGGCTCAGTGGTTGAGCATCGACCAAGGATCTAGATCATGGTTCGATTCCCTGTCAGGGCACATGCCTGGGTTGCAGGCTCGATCCCCAGTAGGGGGAGTGCAGGAGGCAGCCAATCAATGTTTCTATCTCTCTCTCCCTCTCCCTTCCTCTCTCTGAAATCAGTAAAGATATATTTACCAAAAAAAAAAAAAAGTGGAGAACCTTTCTTGGCTGTGGAGAGAGGGACAAGTGACTATGGAAGAATGGTCAGACAGATGCAATATTGCTGACTCTGAAAACGGAGGAAGGGAACAGGATATGTGGGTGACCCAAAAAGCAGGAAGGCAAGGGAACAGATTGTCCCTTACAGCCTCCAGAAAGGAAGGAAGGTCTGCTAAAAACTTAATTTTAGCCCAGTGAGGCCGTGTCAGAATTCTGACATTAATTGTAAGATAATAAATTTGTGTTGTTTTAAGCCACTATTTATAGTAAATTGTTATGGAAGCAATAGGGAAATAATACAGACTTTGGTTCTTAAAAGTGGTTATGGCTATAAAACTTTCCTAAAAATGTGGCAAAGGCTTTGGGCAGTGGGCAGAGGCTGGAAGAATTTTAAGTAAAATGATGTTTTTTAAAAGCCTAGATTGCTTTGAGCAGTCTGTAGAAATGTGGATGTTGAAGACCTAGTGAGGACTCAGAAAGAGGGGAGAACATAGGAGAGAACACCTGTGTTGTCTCAGAGAATACATAAATCATCCTGAACAGCACAGATATGTACAAATAGGTTAGAGGTGTGACTGGGGAGGGCTCAGAAGGAAATAAGGAACATGTTTTTGGAAACTGGAGGAGGAGGATCCTTATTATGTAGTGACAGAAAGCATAGCCAAATCCTGTCCTGCAGATATGTGAAAAGCGGAACTTTCTGGATATACACTAACGAGTTTTCTAATTAAAGAATATGCAGCTGGGGTTTTTTTGCTGCTTAAAGTAAAATGTGGGAACAAGATAAACTGAGGGGAGAGCTGCTCAACAAAAAGGAACCAGGACTTGATGATCTGGCTTATTCTTAACTTACTCAGGTTGCAAAAGATGCTAAAATTATGAGATTTACTGTCAGGTAAGTGTGCTCTGTCGAATGACCAAGAGTGTGGCTGTACAACTTTTTGCTAGAGCCTCAGAAGCAGTGAAAGGTCAGAGTATTTAGTCACAGAAAGGTGCTTTGACGAGATTAAGCATGTGACTCAAAGATCCCCTCAGCCATCTCAGCAGAAGTCAAAAAATAGATATGATATGTGATTATATAGGAAAGATCTGTGGAGGAGCCTCTTGTCTAATGGAGCAAATCCCCATGATATACATGGGAGACCTATAAGGTTCTTAAGAAATTTATACCAAAAGAAACAGAGACATCCATGTCTCATCCCTAAAACCTGTAATCTGTCTTTTTACATGGAGAAAATGACTTTGAAATGTGATTAAGTTAATGATCTTGGGATGGGGAGGTTATCCTAGATAATCTGGGTGGCCTCAATCAAATCATATAGATGCTTAAAATCAGAAAAACTGCCCTGCTGTGTAGAGAGAGATCTGTGCCTATGGAATAAAGATCAGAAAGATGTAATGTGGCTGTCTTTGAAGATGAAAGCAGAAGGCAATGAGTCAAGAAGTGTGTGCACCCCTTAGAGCTGGAAAAGGTAAAAAATGGACTCTTTCTTATGATAGCCTCCAGAAAATAACAAAGCCCTGTGGGCAACTTGATTTTAGGCCAGTGAGACTTGTGTCCAATTTCTGACCTTTAGAACTGTAAGATAAAAATTTGTGTTGCTTTAGGCCACAAAGTTTATGGGAATTTATTACAGCCACAACAGAGAACTACCACTTTTCATAAGACCAAAAAACAAACAAACAAAAAGAATACTTTACCTTTATATAGTTAGTTTACATCTTTTAAATCAGCACTTTATATATTTTTAAATGCTCACATCTTTCTATTGCTTTTTAATTTTAAAATCAATGAACTTTGTAGACGTTGTTGGATATCTTTCCAGATTTTTTCTGTCCATGCATTAACACATTTAGAATTATATTATTTATTTGAGTTAATATATTCATACTGTTACATTTCCCTTATTTTAACCAGTATATCATGCACACAACATTTTGCCAATTTAACTGTAAATACTTTTATTTCATTTCTGTTTTCATTTGCATTACTATAATTTTTTAGTGTAGTTGAGCATTTTTCACTGGTTATTGGTCATTTGTTTCTCTACAAATGCCTGGTATCTGTCTTACCAGTGTTGCTGTTATGTTGGTCATTTTTTAACCATGCTGTCCAAGAATCGGTATATTACTATATTACATATGTTAAATTTTTCAAATGTATATTGTTAATATTTTGTCTCATTTAATGTTAATTTTTAGGTTTTTAATTATATATTTTGTCCTAGAGAAATTTGAAAATTTTGTGTAGTGAACTCTGTCAGGGTTTTCCTTTATGGTTTATAGGTTTTATATAAAATTCATAAAATTTTTTCCACCTGAAGGTTTTAAGGACATTTTATATTTGTTCTTAGAATATTTGAAAGTAGTAAAAGTCATTAATTACTTTTACCCACTTACTTCTTCATAAATTGAAATGCTCTTTACGTGCCTTTCCCTGTTTTCATGGATCTGTGTCTGCACTCTACACAGAAGAGCTGGACCAGGACGATGTCCTTCTGGAAGGATAACTCGGGGCAGTTCTGAAAGACAGATATCATTAATGCCTCTCCATTCCCACACCTCCTAGGTGTTTCCTCCTCAGGTGCCTGGATCTTTGCTCTTCCTTCAGTGCCACAAAATCGGTACCAAGCACTGGCTGTAACTTCATCTTTCTTTCCGATAATCTCCTATTGTCACTCGGACTTTTCGTCCAGAAGGGTCAGATACAAGCAGGGCAAAGGCATTTCCAAAAAACATATAACCCAGATTAAATCTGAATCCTCCAGGCACTCCAAAGAGTGGGAAAGAACGAAGCATCATTACCAGCAGTGGTCAGAACAGAATCCAGATGTTCAGAGTTGGCCTATATACCACTAATCCCCACCACTTTTGTCCTGATCACAATGCAGGAAGCAGCTGGTCCCTTTCTGCCTTCACTGGGGACAGCTGCCTTCAGTGACCAAAGAGCCACAACGGAGAAGTGTGCAGACAGGGGGAGACGAGGTCACAGTTAGATGATCAGTGTATTGGGTGTAGCTTTTCATAAAGGGCACGCCATCGTCAGACGGCAAATGGTCCAGCCGGCCGCGCCATTGGCAGGTGGTTCTAGAGTTTCCTGAGCTCCTCTGTCTCTGGGGAAAGCTGGTGTGGGGAGAAATGAGGCAAAGCAGAGAACACAACGAGCGGGCAGACGCCACGCTCACCAGGTTCCTCATCACTGTCCCTCTGCTCCCTGAGTCAGACCCCAGCCGGGGAGGCACAAGGACAGTCTGACTGTCTCCGGGGCCTCACCGCAGCGGGACAGCAAAGCCGGGGGCTTCCTGCAGAGCAGGACGCGCTGTGTCTCGCTGCCAGGGAAGAGTGGGGAGGGGGCTGGCCGGGAGCTGAGACGGTTTTACTGGTGCCTGATGTCTCTGGTGAACTATAGTGGTGCCTCGGTGTTCGAACATCGCCGTTGGCGAACATTTGGGTATACGAACACTGAACCTGGACGGAAATGCTGCAGCTTCCGAGCACCTCTCGGAGGTCGAACATGCCCCGCGGCTCCCGCTGAGGGCAAGATCCCGAGGCCCAGCTGTCGGCTGTGGATCCCTCAGTTTTCCGACGTTTCAGAGCTCGAGCGGGCTTCAGAACAGATCACATTCGAAAACCGACGTGCCACTGTATTGATTGTGTGAGATTTGAGAGGTAAAATCCAGGTAGACACTCTGGTTATGCTTCAAAATGCCACTGAAAGGAAAGCTTTGAATTCTGGAGATTTGAGGAATAAAGTTTCCTAAGTCCCCCTGTGCCTGCATAGAAACGACCTCAACGTGGGAGGAAGGTGCACGTGTACAGTTGTAAAACGAGACAGAATGAAGAATTTTCTCTTTCAGGGGCAAGAAACCACGAAGAAGGGAGTGTGAATTTGAGCTCTGAGATACTTCCCGTGACCTGTGGGGAGAAGAAAGGCATGTTATTTATGAACATGTTGGAACAAGGTAGGTTTTATGGTCTACTTTAATTTATAATTTCTATATGAAGAAATCATAAAAAGTAACAGAATTACACATCATTCAAGGAACTAAGGCCCCACTGTGGCTTGAAAGAAGTAAGGGATCCCTAAAATGATATTTTCATACTTTAAGAAATGGCGCATATTAAGTGCTCACTCCCACATGGAAGTGTCCATGAGGACGCCCAAAGAACCAAGGGAAGTGCAAGAACGTCAGTCTTTGGGTGGAAAATATTGCATATTTTACTTTGAATCAGCCTCCACCTTCATCTCCTGTACCCCTCCTGGAAATCATCGCCAGGACAGGGTTTTTGATGTAGTGAGACGACCACAAAACTTAGAATCAGATGACCTGAGCCCCAGCCTCAGCTCTGCCAAGAGTGACTGAGCAAAGAATGAGCCTGAAACTTCTCATCTAAGAAATGGATCCTTTAAAACCTGCCTCACGGTGACTTTGAGAGTTAGTTTACATAATAAATATAAAATATTTTGTGATTTTAACATTATAAAGCTTTCCAATAATTGTCTATTATGATGAGCTTCATAGCAGATTATTCTCAATATGTCTAAGGAGCACCAATTGACGTAAATGTTTGCATCTTAACTAATTTTTAAATTGCTTTGCTGAGACATAACTCACACAGTTCACCATTTGACATGTAGAATTCACTGCTGAGTTTTTGTTTGTTCCTATTATTTGTTCTCGAGATTATACAGCCATCGTCACAGTCTCATTTTGGAATATATTACCCTCCACTAAAGGAAACCCCAGGTCTCTCAGCAGCCAATGCCCACCCCACCGCCCAGCCCTGAGCAGCCACTGATCTATTTCCTGGCCTATACGCTGGCCTGTTCTAAGCATTTCATACCAACTGACTCATGTAACATGTGCCTTTCTGTGACTGGGTCTTTCACACAGCATGTTTCCAAGGTTCATCCGTGTAGTAGCATGTATTATATTTCCTTCTTTTTACTGCCAAATAGCATAATATTCCATGGTATAGATATGCCATACTCTGTTTAACTATCCATTAGTTGGAGTTTTCTCACTCTTTGGCTATTATAAATAGTGCTATTTTGAACGTTCACGTGAAGCTTTTGTGTGAACATGTTTTTTCATTTCTTTTGGGAATATACCGAGGAGTAGATTTGCTGGGTTATATGGAAATTCTATGTTGAACTTACTGAGGAAAAACCAAACTATTTTCCACTGTATTGCACCAGCTTATCTCCCACTAGCAAAGTCTCAGGGCTCCAACTTCGCTGCATTCTCACCAACACTTGTTATTGTCTGTCTTTCTTATTACAGTCATCCTAGGGCATGTAATGTAGTAAGTGTCTCATTGTGGGTTTGATTTCCACTTCTCTAATGCCTAATATTGTTATAACTATCTTTTATGTATGACTTAAAATTTCTTCTGAATAATATTTCACAATGATTTTAAAGTCAGCTATCCTTGATTTCAGGGATGGTAAAATCTCAGCTGAATAATATCATTAACTTAGATGAAAAATGGTATGATACTGGGTACAGATGTTACCATCATGCCATTCTGAGCAGCGGAGACCTCACCTGAGGTTTCAGCCCAACTAGAGTTTCTGCCTCCACACTCACCCAAGGCCATCAGAGAGTCTGGCCTGTTCTCTATCCCCAGAATTCAATAGCAAATTGAAAACCTATCATTGCTCAAAATCACTTGCTTTTCCTTGCAGGCGATTTGGAATACTTTTTATAATGTTGATTTTGATGCTAATGATCACTTTTTTGTTGCATGAAGTTCAAAGCAATGGGTGCACAAAGCAGGAAAACTTCTTAAAGGGAACTTACAGGCTGGGCTTGGGGGTTCTGAAGTCTGGGAGGGGTGGCCAGACTCTCCTGCTGGAGCCCAAATTGGTTGGCTTCAGATCCAATGTGGTGGGAAGCCAGTGTCTGAGCTCTGAAGACAAAGAGGTTTCATGATCAACTTACCCCGGTCTTACAGGAACCACAACGAAGTGTATACTAAGCCAGGATGGAACTTGGTTCACCCCCAGGGAATTTGAAATCGAAGGAGGCTACCAAAAATCAAGTAATTGGAAGACCAGTTTGCGCTGTGGTGGGAAAACCCTAAAATGCCTGATGGAGGTACGCCAGTGATGGGGCAGGAGATGTGACTTTTTGTTGTAGTCAAAGATAAGGTCACTATTTCCTCATGAAATACACGCTGAGTTGTGGCTAGAGCCCCCAGGCCCCTGACTTTAACTTTGTCCCAGGGAGAGGTGCCCAACCCTCATACTCAGCACAAGGCAGCACATTGATGTTGTCAGAGGGGCTCTGTGGGGGTAGATGCAGGAGCCTGGAGGAGGGAAGGGTCATTCTGACTCAGGTGCTTGCACACAACTTTAGGCCCTGAAAGAAAGGAGACAGTCTACAGCCAAACAAGCGGGCAGAAGGCACTCCAGAGAAAGAATGGGGTGAAACCAGAACCAGAAACTCCGTGGGTCGAGGTATACAGATTGTGTGTGATATGGCATAATCCATCAGTTGGGGTTGTTTGTGGAGGGATTCAGTGCCAGGCTAAGGAGTTTAAACTCATAATATAGTCAATGCAGAGCCAGGAAGGTCTCCTGAGGTGTGAAATGACATATTTAAAACAATAAGTCAGAGAACATGGGGCCTGGAAATGACCTCACCGTCTTTCAGCCCAAGAAGCCGATAGTCAGCCTACAATGCTCAGCTCCAATGTCACCCCTCTCTGAATATTCCCTGGCTGACCTGCCTTGTCATCCCTTCCCTGGGCCCCCTGGCCCACTATTAAGGCCCTTCTCACACTGTTTTATACTTGGCCTTCCATGCAATCCCTTATTCTCTTTACACCTCTCTAGGGTTTATACATATTCGTGTGCCCAACATTGTCCAGAGTGTTTCCACCCTGTAGGTGTGGAATACGTGAGTGTTGATTGAATAGCCCTTCTGTGAGGACATAGCTTGAGTGGCACTAGTGGAATAGAAAGGAGTGAGAGATGTCAAAAAGATTGTGAAGCTCTGAAAGCTTATGGGAAAAGCAAAAGAGCAGGGCAATAGGTTCTAAAGGTGATTTTCTGGATACTGTTGATGAATTCTAGAATAAGTACAGGTGAGGAGAGGGAGATGGTGTCTCATTTAGACACCTTGGTTTGAGCTGACAGCAGGGCATCCAAGAAGAAATATTTACAAGGAGGTTGGAAATGTCAGACTCACAAACCAAAAACGCAGACTAACTGTATACGTGGATCTCTTTATCTTTCAGGCAGGAATAATACGTACACTTCCAGGAAAAGGTGGCAAGAAGAAAAAGGTGATTATTAGTTTATACTAGTTCTTATTATATAACTGATTTTATATGAACAGCATCTTTTTATGGTTTCTCAATTGGTTATCATTAAGTTTCCTTTCCTACGCCCCCAGCCATTTTTTTGTTTTTGTTTTTGTGTTTTTTGTATGTGCCTTCAGAGATGCTACTTTGAACACTGGGTTGTATGCAAAGTCATGTGGGAATGGTAAACCATTGGAGGCTGGGATAATAAGGAGCCATCAAAATAGCCTCATAGAAGAGTTTCAGCTATACCTGCAGATGTTGTAAGAGTGTCAAATGTAAAGCAAACGTGATTATGAAATACATTAGAAAATTTCTTAATAAGTTCACAAGGTCACCTTCAACTCAATCCGATTTTGTTCCTATTTTTAACATTTTCTTCTCTTCCTCAAGTGGAAATTATTTGCCCTTCACGAGGATGGTGCTGTTAGGGAGGGAGCCCTTGGGAGATCAATGTATCTCACATGAGGAGTCGACCTGGGAAATTGTTTACTTGGATGCCACCCCTGTGG
Organism: Miniopterus natalensis; assembly: GCF_054644295.1. Classification (NCBI taxonomy): domain Eukaryota; kingdom Metazoa; phylum Chordata; class Mammalia; order Chiroptera; family Miniopteridae; genus Miniopterus; species Miniopterus natalensis. The sequence continues at coordinate 5,119,043 of NC_142088.1, read as the reverse complement.
CTCCACCTCCAGGGCTGTGCGGGCCTCCTGTCTACCTAGGAAAGTGTTTCTCCCTCTGTGGAAGAAAACTATGGAGGCAGCAAACAAAATACACAATGTGCAGTGCAGATTCAGGATAAGGTGATAGTTTTTCACTACTGAGTATGAATGAGGACTTAAGAAGGAGGGGAAGGTGAGAAGTGTCACTCTCATGAACATCAGGTAGAAACACCAGCCAAGACTTTCACAGAATTCTACATTAGGTTGCACATCGCTAACGCTAGAAATGTGAGGTCCAGGCCTTTTCATTATCTGATGTTCTGGGTCTTTGGAACTATCAGTCCTTGGGCCATTTCATCCACTGGGTTTACTGAAGATAAAATATTTTTAACGTACTTTATTCACTGACTGCTTCAAAGAGCAGTGTCTCCACCATGCTCTGTGCTCACTGAATCTAGATGACCTAAAAGAGCAAGCAGCTCCCAACCCCCAGGTTCTATCTTTTTTCATGGGTGCAACACTTTGCAGCAACAAGGTTCAATTGCCCCCATATTTTCTGTCTCCTTGATCAAGAACTGAAGTGGCCCAAAATGGCAGATCTCAGGACTCATTACTACCTCGGTGGGTCTTCTGTGCCTCCAAGGACTTCTTTTGCTGATGGAGCCTGAAGTTTTTGGAAATTTCAGTGTCGTACTTGGCACCCCATGACAGCTTCCTGTCTCCTGTTGAGGGCCACTTATACTTTCTGGTGACAGCTGCTATGTGTCAAATAACCTGAAATACTCAGCCAAAACAATCATTTATTGTATGCTAATATTAGCTTCAGAGATAGCAAGTAATCCCCTTTCCTAAATGAAGCAATACTCATTTATTTACTCATTCAACATACAACTATTGAGTGCATAAGAAATGCTCAGTGTCCATTGAAGAAGATTGAAGTAATGTCCCTGACCTTAAGAATTGTTTCAACTTCATTGTCTACCATGGAGGAATAACTACTGGGGAGCAGGGATTCTAGGCTATCCAGGGAGGCAGGCAGTGACATGACATTTCCCGGGTCATTTTCCAGTGGATCACACTTGTCTATGATTTCTCTGCCCTGGGTAGAGATAAAAGCTGAGGCTGCTTGAAGGGAAGGAAGCCAAGCCATTGTACTGAACGTACAAAAGCAATGTTAGTGTAGCACCTGGAAGTCAATTTCCTGTGAAAAGTCAGCCAGGTGCCATCTTGGGATTTGGATGGAAGGGAGTTGAGGATGGCCTTCTGGAAAAAGAATTGAAGCACCAAGGACCTTGGATTCATTTTAACTTTGGGGTAGTGCCAAGAAGAGCTACAGGACATGGTGGAGCTATCCTTGGGGTATCGTATGGTTCCCAGAACCTTGAACAATAGATGGAGACCCAGAGGGTCATGTCACACTACCCATGGTCAGGAGTCGGTGGGAAGGAGAAGGCAACTGTTCCAGCAAGAATACCATCACTCCTGTTAATAGTCTTTCCTAGGGTAGATATTAGAGGCCAATCCAACACTGCCTTCTAATGTCCTCATGCATTAATAACCACACTTGCTCAGGCTAAATCTTTTTTTTTTTTTTTTTTAATATATCTTTATTGATTTCAGAGAGAGGAAAGGAGGGGGAGAGAGACAGAAACATCAATGATGAGAGAGTCATTGATCGAGCCCGCAACTGGGCATGTGCCCTGACCGGGAATCTAACCCCAATTGCCTGGATCCTAGGTCGATGCTCAACCGCTGAGCCATGCCCAGCCGGGCGCTCAGGCTAAATCTTAACTCAGGTTGCCCACTGGAATCACCTGATGACCTTTGAAAAATAACATAGCCTGAATCCCACTCTAGGAAAATTTCCATTTAATCATTCTGAGTATGACTTGGACATTAGAATTGTTAAAATGTCTTCAGATGATTTTGATACACAAGTTATTCCTCCTATGACTTAAGGAGAATACCAATGCCTGTGCCTCAAACCGGGCCAGTTGATTCAGAATCTCTGATGTTGGCACCAGGAATTTATTCTATATGCTCTCCTCAGGCAATTCAAATGTGCGGCTGGGCTAAGAAACAAAGAGCCAAAGAGAAAGGGCCCTGGACTGGATTGCAGATTAGGATGGAAGGTTCTTACGTACTGGCTACATCTGTTATTTCCTTGTTCTTCTAGGCAGAGGCCACCACTTTCTGGAGTCCCAACAGTGAGGAGGAACACGGCCCCAGGCCTCCACACTAGAGCAGCCTCAGCCCCCACTGGGGATGTGGTTCAGGAGTCTTCCAGAACATTGATTGGGACCTCTTGGCCAGACGTTTCTCTGTTTTGATCTTTCTCATATATGGCCAATTTTATAAGCAAAAGAAATAACCAGAATCTAAATTTGCCCAGCACAGAATTTTCACCCAAAAGTCCATAACAATATTTAAAATAATTGTTAATTAGTAACTTTTCATCTTTTATTACTTCCTACACAAACAAAAATAAAGTGCTCCAAATTACTCTGCCCATTTCCTTCCAGAAGGACATTTCTGATCTTTGTGGGCTGTTAACCGAGATATAACACAGACTGAGAAACAGACCACTTCTCTCTGTGTATCAGAGTGGAACCAACCATTCATCAGGGTCTCGGCACCCGGTACACAATGGAACTAACAAAAGAAGTTTAACAATCCGTGTGAGGAGTGAGGACAGATAGGATTTGGGATGCGAGCGAGAGGATAGAACCAGGATGGATTCTCAGGTTTGCGGGGGAAGGTATATATTTGTTTTATGAGATGGCAGCACCAAGAAAGAACACGTAGTGGTGTGGGGACAGGAGGACACACGGCTGTGACTGGATGAGTTTGGGGTGTGCCTTAAGGGCCCGGAGGATGCTGGTGAGCGCAGGGATGTGCACGAATGCAGAAGGCAGGCTGCACGCCTGGGAGCTGGAGACAGCGCTGGAGCTGCAGCTTGGAGAGAGTTTGGTGGAGACCAGGGATTCTGTCTACACGCTGGAGGGGAAGGAGGGGAATAGAAACAGACAGAGCGGAGGCTGAGGGAGCAGCCCAGGAGAGCGAGCGCAGAGACCACCCGCGTCTGCAGGGAGCACGAGTGGCCGTGGCAGAGAAAGCTGGACGCTGTCATCCCTGCCTCCTGCTCCCCGGGGGACCTCTCCCTCCACCCAGCACTCATCAGTGGGCGGGCCTGTCCCCAAGCCAATCTCGTTTTGTCACCTGAGTGGTCAAGAGAATAGAAACTTCTGTAATAGACCATGGGATAGACAGGATGCTTCTACCCCCAAGATGTTCTCAGACTGTCTCGATTCTCTCAGAAGGCAGAAGGAAAGCAACCATGGGCAAATATAGTTTCTGATAGTTCCTGATTCATATGTGTTCTTCCAGGTTCACAAAAGGTTGTGCATTTTAAATTCTCATAGTGGTGGCCTTTAGGGGTCTCACTGGAAACACACTGTTTTACCTTCTAGCTGGGAAATTCAGACATATGTGAGATCTGCCAGTATGGAGAAAATCTCTTCTGCTGTGATACTTGTTTGAAATTCTTCCATGGGGACTGTCACCTCCCACCTGTGGAACCTAAGAGGTTTGTGAGATACAACCCCCTCCCCTTTTAGGGATTTTCCTCCTGCCATGCAAATCCCCCAGGAGAGTTTCTCCTTGTGTCCTGATGGAGAAAGGGCAGGGTCAGAGGTACAGGGTCCAGCAGTATGGTCCGGGGAGCTGTCTAAAGACGCTGTCAGCTGGAGAATAATGTTCTCTCTCCTCTGGGAGGCTGAGGTCCCTGGATGGGTCCTTTGCCTACATACCACTACTGTCCTTTCCAGAACTTTCTCAGGACAGACTCCTATTCATAGGAGTGGAAATGCTAGTGGCTTATGTTCTGTGCTTATTCAGAAATGTCAGGAAACACATGACTTTTTGCCACTGATTAACTGAGGCCCAAGGCACTGAGGGGTTAAGGCCCAGTCTCCAACACTCGGGCGTGGTGGGCAGGGCTCCTTGTGCTCACAGCTGCTCAGACAGAGAAAGGAGAGCCTACTACTCACCCTGACACCACCCTCCACCCACTCACCCCCTGCTGCTACCCTTGATGGGAGGAAGGTCATTGGCTCAGACCCCACCTGGGGGTCTTGGAGTCTCTGAGGAGTGTCCCCTTCATCCCCCGGCTGTGCCCATTGGCCGTTCCTGAAAGCAGGACAGTGGCAACCGTAGGAACAGTGGCTGTTTCTGGGGCTTTGCCTTGCTCACTCATGCCCGACCTCTCAGGAGCCCGTGGAGTTGCACCTTCTGCAGGATGAAGGCGTCCTCAAGAAGTCAGCAGTGTCTCAGGGAATCTGAGGTCCTGGCGAGGCAGATGGGGCCCGAGGAGCAGCTGGTGAGTCAAATTCAAACCCCAAGGTCTCTCCTTTCTGCTTATATGTGAGAAGTCAACAGTCAGTGGGTGAGGGGTAGGGTTCTAAAGGGTGTCTCAACCATGCTGACAACTCACCAGAACCTGTTTTCAGAAAAGAAGCTCAGCCTTTTCATGTCTATTTCCTGGAGCCATAGCTGTTTGAGGAAACTTCTGGGAAACCGGTGTGGCCACGCCTCTGCCTGGACGCACACCTGGGCTCGTCCTCTCCAAGCTGCTGTTCATTCATGTCTTCCTTCTCTTGCAGAAGTGTGACTTCCTCCTGCTGGAGCTCTACTGCCATTCGGAGAGCAAGGAGGCGGTTCCACCTGGCTGTTTGGTGAGTAGCAGCAGGCCACGATTCCAGGCCGCCGCTGCGTTGCCCGGCCTTGCCACAGGCTCTCATGGGATCTGGGGTCTGCAGCCCACGGGAGGGAGGGCAGGAGCTGCCGTTATCTTTACCTTAGATTTCGGCTGGATCTCACAGGAATTCACAGAAGGCAGATATTGCACTGTGTCAGAAATTCTCTCAATATTTTTTTTCCACCAGAATTTAGAGACTGTTGAGTGCATGAAAGATCTTTTGATGTTGAATGAAATTAAGAAGAAGTTAAGTGAGCGGGGTTACCCGAAAGTGGAGGGGTTTGTTCAGGCCGTGCGCCACATCTTTCAGGTCCACCGGGCATCTAAAACGGTAAGTGGCTCCCCGTGTTTCCATTCCATTTTCTTTCCATTGAGTCGCTCTGCCCTCAGTTTTTGGTGCAGGGAAATTTTATAGTCTTTCTCATCCTATCACAAGGCTGGACAAGCAAGGGATCTAAAAGTGAGTGACTTTTAAAACTCAAGATAGTACATCACAGTAAGTCACTAGGTGTCCCTACAATGAAAACTTCAGGCCCCTGAGAGTTCATTCCTCTCCTCAAAGGTAAGAGGTGTCCATTGAGGACCCTGTGTTCTCCCTGCTCCAAACAAACGGATAAGAGAATTGCTTCCTAAAGTTATATTGTGCTTCTTATCTCTCCCGAAATATCTCAGTCCAACTTCTCAGAAATTTGAAACTCCAGGTTCCTTTCATGTAAATGAACATATAGTTAACAGGAGTCACCAGAGAAAAACAGAAGTGACAACATGAAAGGAAGATCACTGATTGTACTTAGACATCTATAATATCTGATTGTTACAGACCTTAGATTACTTTTCTAATTATCACTAAAGTAAACCACCCAAACCAAATGAGTAAAAGTCCTCAGGTACAGTAATCATTTTTCATTTTTGCCTAGTTAATAGTAAATAATTATTCACTTAGGACAGAAAAATTACTCTTAGCCACATGAGTTTGTAGTCTTAACATGGTTAATGTAATTTAGGTGTTTTAGGCAAGAGTTCTGATCATACTCAAATTGCAAGGTGTCTAATGACACTAAGAATAAGTGTCATTATTTTTGTCTTTTTCTTTTTTCAGTGCAATAACTTTTGCTGGGGAATTAGACTGGAGGCGAAATTTGAGCAGCATTTCAAGGAAGTGTTTGCTGTTCAGGAAACAAAACAAGAACATACAAACTACAAAATTAAATTAGAAAAAGATGCATGAACAAAATTAGAAGTTCAACAAAGAAAAAGAAACTATGTCACATACAACGGAGCCCCCACAAGACTATCAGCAAATTGCTCAACAGACACTTTGCAGGTCAACAGAGAGTGGATGATATATTGAAAATATTGAAAGAAAATAATTATTAACGAAGGTTAGCACTCAGCAAAGCTGTCCTATAGAATTAGAGGAGAAAGGCCCATCCAGAGGGAAGCAGAGAGCTCATCGCCACTAGAACTGCCTTAGAAGCGCTAAAGGGCATTCTTCAAGCTGAAATAAAAGGAATGTAATCAACCTTGTAAAAACATGGCCCAAACTCTCACCTATACACAGCTGGGTGCCCTTTCTTCCTTTGTTACAGGCACAGGGAATTTAGAGCCGGAAGGAGGCAGAAGGAAGGCCTTGGCCCAAATCCCTTGGAAAGAGTTGCTGCGTAAATAAGTCCTTGAAACAAAAACCAGATTCAACAATCATAACCCAACCTCCTCCTTCAACAAGAAAACTATATTCTTAAGCTTTTCAGCAACAATTTTTATGTCTCCTATGTATAAATGATTTTGAAGTATTAACCCCAACTGAAATTCCACAATAAACCATGTCTTTTTTTCTAGGCATATTATTTGTTCTTTTATTTTGTTTATGAAACAAGCCCACTCTAAGTGGATGTGTGTTCGTGCTCTAGCAAGCACAGAAATACAAAGTGTACCTAGCCTGGCTTGTGTGTCTCTTAACCGGTATACAGTTAAGGGCACAGTAGCATCTCCCTTCCATGGTGGGCATGGGCTCCAGGGCACAGGAACCACTGGGGTCTAAGAAGCCAGAAGCAGGGCTGGGATTGGGAGTGGGAGGGCTGGTCTGCGTCTTTCCAGTGAGGATGGAGAGCTCTGCTTCTGATCTGCGGAGTGAGCTCTTACCTAAGGAATCGCTTTCAGAGAACAAAAGCTGGGTGAGTCTGGAGATAAAGTGAGCCTCGAGCAGCCAGCAAGAGATGTTTCCTGTTGCAAGAGATGTTTCCTGTTTACGATTGCCTACTCAGAGCAGACACAGACTTGTGGGGGAAACTCAAACTTTGGTAGAAAGTCGTTTTTTCCTGGTCAGCAGCGCCAGGGAAGAACCCAGGGCAGCCATGCTCATTGAAAATGAAGGGGGAAATCTCAGGAGGTAGAAAATCACAGATAGGAACCTAAAATGCTGTGTATAAACATCCCCAAGTGTCCTAACATCAGTTCTAAAACAACTGACAGGCAGGTGAGACAGATGGGCACCAAAATACCAGCTTTCTTCCTGGTAAAAGCTGGATGTGTGCCCAAAAAAATTACTCAATCTGAACCCCGGAACTGGGCTTAGCCTCAAGGTCTCAGGCTGCTCCAATCAACCACACCCCCACACTCCAGGCCGCTGGCCCTGTGCCCTGGAGCTCAGAGGAGCACAGGGCCCTGGCCTCTCCAGCAGGATGAGCCCAGGAGACCCAACAAGGAGCGGACCCACCCTCACAGAGCTCCCAGCCTGAGTCTCCCCAGGAAGAAGGGAGGGCAGGGGGACCCAGAGTCCTGCCGACTGAGGGGCCCCTCCTGGAAGGGGACATTGGTGTGGGGCCTGAGGGTTCCCCCTTAGTTCCCTGGTGCCCCCTCCTCTCCGTTTCTGCGTCCACAGAGGCGCCGGGTCTTTGTCCTCTGGCCCAGTGGCTGCTGTTGCTGCTGCTCCTTCCTCCTGCCTGTGAATTCTCAGGTCCCTCTGCTTTGTCTCAGGGACAAACTCTGTCCCCACAGGGTCTCCCAGGCTGGACACTCAGCCCACCACTGACATCCGAATGGAAGCTGCTCCTGGGGAGGCTAAGGGAGCCTGTCCCCTTGGCACGTCCTCTGCCCCCTGTCCCTCCTCGGTCGCTGCCTCTGTGCTCTCCAGGTTTCCCGGCCCCAGAGCCAGGGCTACTTCCTGACAGCAGAAATGGTCCCTGTTGTCAGTGCTCCTTCCCACCATGGACAATGCCCCAGGCCCTCCCTTCTTTCCTCCATATCAGTTCAGCAGATTGTTAGGGGTTCAACCTGCTTCTGAAGATGGTCCTGCCCACTTCCTAACCCGGGTGGGTCTGACGTTTTCTGGATCAAAAATCTTTGATTTCTCCACAAAGGCCTCCTGACCCCTCAGAAACCACTGCTGTTTGCAGAGTGGGGTGCTGCCCAGCTCTCTCTGGCCCCACAAAAACGTCCCCTTCCCTTTGGCCAGGGCAACCCCAGTGTGGAGCATCCACCAGGAGGCTGGTCCTTGTGCATTTCCCAGCCAGCTGACTGCTATCGGCCTCTAATGACTGTGGTGACCTTGGTGCCTCTAAGCAAACCCAAGGAAAAGCTGGCACATTTGTGCTAACACCCAGCACAATGGTGGCCTAGTCAGGCTGCTGCCCAGGGACAGGAGAGGGGACACTGGAAAAGGCTGGTGTCACATGTCAGACCTTGTCTGAGCCCCAAGCACCATGGAGACCAGGCACACAGGACAGCCAGGTCCTACAGAGGTTCAGCTGAGGGGTAGGGGAGATCCCCATGTGTGCAGCACCTGGGACACACTGAGACCCTGCCCACTGGGACAGATGTCCCATCAGTGTCCTGAAACCTGTCCCAATAAGATTGATATTCACTCTTGTGGGGAAAAGAAAGGACATACGGCCCAGGCAGGTGTGGCTCAGCGGTTGAGGTCGGCCTAGGATCCAGGAGATCGCGGTTCAATTCCTGATCAGGGCACATGCCCGGGTTGGGGGCTCGATCCCCAGTGGGGGGCGTGCAGGGGCAGCTGATCAATGACTCATCATTGATGTTTCTAGCTCTCTCTCCCTCTCCTTTCCTCTCTCTGAAATCAATAAAGATATATTTTAAAAAAGGAAAAGAAAAAAGAAAGCACATACGTGGAGAGAGGGTAGAACCTGCCCCTGTATCTTACGTCACCGGGCGAGAACCTTCGTCAGAGCAGGAGCAACCAGACTCAGGGATCAAATGTGGAAACCGTCGCTCTAGGGAATCTGCTTCCCCGCCCGTGTCCAGACCCCACGATCCACTCAGGTGGCTGCAGGCTGCCCTCGGCCCGACTGCAGATTTGAAGTTTCTCTTTCCCTCTTTCCCCACAGCCACCTGCACACAGGCAAGGGCGACCAGGAGTTCACTGCCCACGAGAGCTCTGCACCCTTTAGAAGGCTGGGGCAGCTGAGGACAGAGGGAATCGCAAGATGTTTCCAGTGTCTGCACAAATGAGTGCACCCCGGGGGCTGGCCCTGCTCTCCATGGAGGTCCTTCCCTGGTGGCCTCCAGGTCCAGACTGTCCCTCCTTGTAATCCATTCCTGCTGCCCCATGTCCTGATGACTGAGAGCCACGCTGGGGCTGCAGGAGGAGGAGACAGTGTCTAAAAACACTCAGACAGTTACTTTCGCTTCCCTTTTCCCCATTCGGGTGGAGCCGACTCAGGGCAGCCTCGCCCACTTCCTGCTCACTACTCCACAGCCGCAGGGGACCCCCGGCTGCAGGGATCAGAGGCCCAGGCAGGGTCCGGGGCAGGACGATGGCCAGTGGGGACAGCGACATCAGCGCCAGGTCAGTCTCCGCCTCCCTTTCTTTAACTTTCTCTCTGGCTGTGCCACTGCTTTAGTCTCCGCCACTAGACACTCGTCTAAGCGTTGACCTCAGTCCTGCGCTGCGGGACGCTCTCCTGCAATGTGAGGAAGTGCAGGAAGCTGCAGAGAGGAAATCGGATCTCTCGAAGGCAGAGGGACATCTGCTGGTGTGAGTGCAGCTGCCATGACCCACAGGGCTCCTGTCTTGCAGCCACCACTCAGCTGGCAGCCATCTGGACTCCTCTGTCTGTCCTTCCTGATGCTTTGAGGCAGTGACTTGTTATTTTCTCATGACCTCTGAACCCTCTTGTTTCCCTCGGGCCCCTCTGAGTTCACCTAGGTCATTCCAACGAGGGCACTTTGAAAATATAAAATTCAGGGAGAACATGTGGCCTTTCAAACCTGGGCGCCTCGGTCTGGTACCTGACCTGGGCCCGCCCTGGCCCTTCCTGCAGGACTGAGCTGAGGGAGGAAGAGGAGGGAGGGAGGAAGAGGAGGGGGGGAGGAAGAGGAGGGGAGAGGAAGAGGAGGGGAGGGAGCAAGAGGAGGGGAGGGAGGAAGAGGAGGAGAGAGGAAGAGTAGGGGAGAGGAAGAGGAGGGGAGGGAGGAAGAGGAGGGGAGGGAGCAAGAGGAGGGGAGAGGAAGAGGAGGGGAGGGAGCAAGAGGAGGGGAGGGAGGAAGAGGAGGGGAGGGAGGAAGAGGAGGGGAGAGGAAGAGGAGGGAGGGAGGGAGGCCAGCGCAGTGCAGGCTGAGCCCCACCTGGGCTCTGACTTCCTGCTCTGCAGCGGGTTGTACTCGACAAGGAAAAGGCCAGAAGTCCTTCCTTTTCTCTAGGAAGGGGTCAGAAATAACATGACTTAATATGTTAAATATTTGGTTCTTTACATTCAAAACAAATACATTCTACGTCCTTGGTCATAAAACTTCAAATGGCCGGGATGTTACTAGAGGGGAACGTCCCACCCACGCCCTGCAGCTTCCAGGCTTGGTCCTGTTGAGTGTAGTGAGCATAGTGTTTTATGTCTCTCCGCATTTACACATATAACTTATTTTCCTAAGTAAATAATTTCTGTCTTGTTTTTTAATGAATGAGATTATCGTGTATACACCATTCTGGATTTTGCAGCGGTCCAGCCGCAGCAGGAGTCAGGGGTCCCGAAGGTGGGCAAGGCGTCGGCGCTGGGAGACAGCAAACTACACGACTCGGAGGTGGTGTGACACTGTTCCACTTTATTGAGAATCAACATAATCTTTTATACTTTCTTTTTTGGCTATGATTACATTTCTTTGGTTAGCAAGAAATATTATTCATAGGTTAAACCATACAAATTTCAATTTCATCAGAACGGAACAATTTTGACTTTTATTTTTTAGAATAGAGGAGAAAGGAAAAATCAGTGACCTATAGAGTGATAGATGCGGCTTTGTTTGCAGCAGTAATATATTAGTTTGTGGGACAGAAATTTTATATAATATTTGCCTGTGGTTACTACTTCTTATGGTTATATTTTAACTATGGACCTATTCATAAGCTATTATATTCTTCTTGCCATTTTCTTCTAAGAAAAGAGTGCCTTTTGCCAGAGCTATGGATTAACTGCTAAGAATGCTTTTCTTTTGTTTCTTTGGGAGCGAGCACCAGCGTGGCCACCGCCTTGCCGAGCGTTTCATGAAGGGCAAGTTCTCACACTGAACAGGCCTTCCACTTACATTAACTATTTTGATACTGTTCTCATCGTAAGCACCTGTATAAGGCAGAGGAGGGTCTGGTGGCCTTTCCCCACTGTTAGCCCCTTCAGGGGGATGCCACAATCTGCCATTTATTCTACGTGCTACCCAGGGTGGTCCTTGTACAGCAGGCGAGGGGCGATGGCCTTTTTCCTGTCCTCGACTAATCCTGCAGTCATAGGCGGGGCACTTGAATATAGGCGGCTGTGTGAGCTCAGCTTTCTCTAGTTCCTCCATAAATTCCTTTTTGGGGGCGCCAGGGGGAGTTTTCCTAGCTTCTTCTAATGACAATTTGTTAAAGCATCCGGCACATGTGATAGTGACTGGACTTGGGGAAATCGGGATTTCTTCAGAAGTGAGAACATTGTTTACCATTCCCAGGTTAGTTATTGATTTATGGCCCAAAATCCCCCTCCAAGGAGAAGAGATATTCCCATTAAGCCAATTCCTCCCACCCACATGCCACGTCCTCTCCCCAGAAGACGCCTTCCTTGAAGCTTCCTCTCCACGTCCGGATCTTGTCAGGCGACATGGTTGGAAGAGGACGTGGCAGGATTTTAAATTTTAAAAAGCTTAACATTAAAATTCTTAGAGGTCTTTTTCACGTTAATAAACATATGCACCTACTTCCTTCAGTTTAACAGCTGCATATTACTCCACAGAATTGATATACCATTATTTTTAAATTATGTTCCATTTAAACCATTTCTGTTGTTTTCAATTGTTACCAACAAACTGCGATAATAACAATTATATATTTCTCTGTTTTTGCATTTATGCAAGTATTTGTCTCGTGTCAAAAACCAAAAGGAAAAAATGGTTGAGGGAAAGGGGACTAATATTCAGTTGTTTGTAGAGCCTCCAAAATTGCCTTCCTAGCAGCTGAAGCCCTAAATTCCCACCAGCTGAGGAACCATCTCTCCACCCCCAGCTCCACACAGGATGGATAAAGAGATGCATCCTGTTTATTTGCATGCTCTGATTACATGGGAAGTCGAACAGGTTTTTGTGTCTATTGGCCTTTTAAACGGCCTCATCTGTCAACTGCAGGTTTATGTTTGGCCAATGTAATCAGTTGGGGTGATTGTTCTTTCTTCAATGGTAGGGAGAGTTGGCTACGAAGTCTCAACTTTAGAAATATAGTTCCTTGTCTTTTAACTGTTTTATGGTGACGTCTACCTTATTAAAGCTTTCAAATTTAGAGTGAAAACTTATAGCATTGATTTTATAAGATAGATGCACCCTTTTTATTACGAATAAAAGTGGTGAAGGAAGTTACTGGTGAGCTCCATGGACACTGTCTTTAACCACAGTTCTCACTTTCTTAAGGTGGAGGATTCAAGTCTACCTTTACTTCAGGGAAAGTTTCTTCTCTACTATCTTCACAAACATATTCTTTTTAAATTTGGAAGCAAAACTTTTCCTCCATTGGTGCAACTTTAGCCTTCGCAGCTTTCCCTATCCCTAGTAAATAATCCCTTTAGTTTTTTACTTTCTGTTCATAATGGTTGTTTCAAACCTTTCTCCTATGACAATTACTTAATTTTTATTAGCCCTTGTGGTTTCTGGTTATTACTAATTTTTTTTAAATGTTGATTCTGTTAGTTTCTTTGTCCTGAAGCCTGAGCCCTCTGCCTGAGTCAAGTCAGCCTCTAGCTGTGTCCAGAACTGACATATGCTTTCATAGCACAAGGTGACTTCACAGCTTTCAACTCTCTAAGTTCTCTGGACCTCATCATAATTTCATTGCCATTTCTGAAAGGTGAGCCTTCGGATACTTCTACTCTGCTTTTCAGAGACCCCTGACACGGTGTTTTGAGCTTCTTGGCCTGAAAATGTTGACTGTGTATCCTGAGGGAGAAACTGACTGTGTTGGGGCCCCTCACTCCAGCCCTGCAAGACCATCACAAGCTTATCTGTCTTCCTTGCTCCCAAGCCCAGATTCTCATTCTCTGTCTGTGACTAATGTTCTCATTTTCTTTTTTTAAATTTATCTTTATTGTTGAAAGTATTACAGGTGTCCCATTTTTCCCTGCCAATTGACCCCCTTCACCTCGCTCCCCCCCTTCCCCAGGCCTTTACCCCGTTCTTGACCATATCCATGGGTTATGCATATATGTGTATAGCTTCTTTGGTTAATCTCGTCCTACCCTCCACCCCCCTTCCCTCTTTCCTCTGAAATATGATCGTCTGTTGCCTGTGTCAATGTCTCTGGATCTATTTAGTACATCAGATTGTTTTGTTCATTAGCTTCTTCTTAAAGAAGACCCTTCAACATTTCCTGTAGTGCTGGTTTGGTGGTGATGAACTCCTTTAGCTTTTCCTTGTCTGTGAAGCTCTTTATCTGACCTTCAGCTCTAAATGATAGCTTTGCTGGGAAGAACAATCTTGGTTGTAGTTCCTTGTTTTTCATCACTTTGAATATTTCTTGCCACTCCCTTCTGACCTGAAAAGTTTCTGTTGAGAAATCAGCTGACAGTCGTATGGGTGCTCCCTTCTAGGTAACTAACTGCTTTTCTCTTGCTCCTTTTAAGATTCTTGCTTTGTCTTTAACCTCTGGCGTTTATAATGATGATGTGTCTTGCTGTGGGCCTCTTTGGGGTCCTCTTGTTTGGGACCCTCTGTGCTTCCTGGACCTGTAAGTCTACTTCTTTCCCCAGGGAGGGGAAGTGTTCTGTCATTATTTTTTCAAATAGGTTTTCAATTTCTTACTCTCTTTCTTCTCCATCTGGCACCCCAATATTACGAATGTTGAGCCTCTTGAAGTTGTCCCAGAGGCTCCTTATACTATCTTCATATTTCTGGAATCCTTTTCTTTTTGCTCTTCTGGTTGGGTGTTTTTTGTTTCTTCATGTTCCAAATTGCTGATTTGATTCTCAGCGTCCTCTACTCTACTGTTGACTCCCTGTAAATTATTCTTCATTTCAGTTCATGTAGCCTTCATTTCAAATTGGTACTTTATTATGTCTTTGATTTTTGTCAGTTATTTTCATACTACTCTTACCATAATGGTTGAGCATCCTTATAAACAAAATTCTGAATTCTGTGTCTGTTAGCTTGCTTGGATCTATTTCATTTAATTCTTTTTCTAGAGATTTCTTCTGTTCTATCCTTTGTGACATGTTTCTCTGCCTCTGCATTTTGGCTGCTTTCTGGTGTTTCTTTCTATGTATTAGGTAGAGCTGCTATGTCTCCTGGAATTCATAGAGTGGCTTTGTGTATTAGGTGTCCTGTAGGGTCCTGTGGCTCAGCCTCCCCAGTCCCCTGAGCTGGGCCTTCTAGGTGCTCCCCTGTGTGGGCTGTGTGCACTGTCCTGTTGTAGCTGATCCTTGGTTGCTGTTGGCCTCACTGGGAGGAATTGACCCCCAGGCCAATCAGCTGTGAGGACCCGCTGCAACTACAGCCAAAGAGCTGCTGTGCTGGAGACACCTCTATGGAGCAGGATTTACTTCAGCAGGGCTTTGGTGCTGTCCAAGTGCGCCCCTTGAGTGTGTCATTCATGGATGTGGTAGGGTTGTAATCCAGCGTGGTTGGGTCTGACCACCAGGTGCACTGTCTCTGGGGCCTCCCAGGAGGTGCAAAGTCAGCCTCTGCCAGTGCCTTGCCCAGGGCCCCCCAGCATGAGCTCCACACCAAACCGTAATTGGCTGTTGCTTGTGCTGGGCTTGGAGGTGCCCAGGAGAGGCCCAGCTATGAGCCAGTGCAGCTGCCGCTAGTGCCAGGCCTGGGTCACTTATCAAGCCGCATGGGGCAGCTGCTGCTTGTTTGAGAGATTTTAGGAAAGTCCTAAGCATGAGGCTTGAGAGGCCACTTGCACAGAAAAGCCCCTGGGAATGGCCCAGATGACCGGCAGGTGGGGAGGGGCGGGGCCTCTGGGAGTCACGGGGCGGGGCCAAAGGTGAATCAGGTGCTAGCGAGTCAAACATGGCGCCTGCCTGCCGGCTGTGCGGGGAGGACCCGCCACAGGAGCCATGGCCTCCGCCAGCCCTTCTGCCCGGGAGGAAGCCGCCCTCTGCCTCTCGCCCCGACTCCAGGCAGGTTAGTTCCCCCCCGAGTGTCCCGGGTCCCTTCAGGCTGCTCCCGGCGCTGGGCTCAGAGGGAGCGTCCGAGTGAGTCCGTGCCGGGCCCTTTAGAGGAGCTGCTGGGGCTCCCGCAGCCTCCGCGACCCTCAGGACAGTCCCCGCTGGGTTCACAGCCCGAAGCTGTGGGGACGTCTCTTCCGGGCCCTGAGCCCTGGGCTGGGGGCTGCTGTGGGGCTGGGACCCCTCCCTCCTCCGGGAAACCTCCACCGCCGAGATGGCCCCTCACCTCCCGTTTTAAACCGGGGCACCGGGTATGGCCCGGGGCCGTCTCCGACCTGCCCGCGTCTCCACCCCTCCTGCCGGTCTCGGGGCTTCTCCAGCCCCCGGTGTTAGGGCTTCTGTGCAGCCGGATCGCAGGAGGCCCTGAGTGACGGTGGTTCTGGATTTCAGTTGTGATTTTGATGCCCTTGCGGGAGGCGGCGGTGCAGCGGTTCCCTGCGCCGCCATCTTGTCTTTTCTCTCCCTCTGGACGGGGTTAACCTCATTTTCTTAATGGTGTTTTTTATCCGAAGGTATCAGGTTTTTTCTCTTATGGATCAAGCCTTCGATGTTACAGCTGCCTTTCTGCCTAACCCAAGGCCACAGAGATTTGCTCCTATATGTTCTGTAAGAGGCGAGACCACGTTCCCTTTCCCCGGGGCCAGGGCCTGCGGCTCGGGCTCCCACCCGCAGTGACCGTCAGCTTCTCGGACTCCCCTGGGCTCCCCTGGGCTCCCCTGGACTACCCTCAGCCTCCCCTGGACTCCCCTCGGCCTCTCCTGGACTCCCCTGGGCTCCCCTCAGCCTCTCCTGGACTCCCCTGGGCTCCCCTCAGCCTCTCCTGGACTCCCCTGGGCTCCCCTCAGCCTCTCCTGGACTTCCCTGGACTCCCCTGGGCTTCCCTGGACTCCCCTGGGCTCCCCTGGGCTCCCCTGGACTCCCTTGGGCTCCCCTGGACTCCCCTGGGCTCCCCTGTACTCCCCTCGCCGCACCGCCACCTGTGAAATCGCTTTGCCGGCCTAGTGCGGGAGAAACGGTTCCTTGCTGACGTTTCAGTTTGTCCGTAGTCATCTGTTTATTGCACGTGTTGATTCTCTGTCCTCTAAGTGACTGTTCAGGTGCATTTCCTTTGGGGTCGTCTGTCATATTTTGTAAATAGGCTGGTGTTCTGTGTATCAGATATATGAACGCTTAGACATGTGCACTGAAAGTATTTTCCTACATTCTTTTAATCTTACTGTATTTTTAGCATTTAAACTTATTAAGTCTCTGTCTACTTACATTTCTTAAATACTTTTCTTTGTTTGACTCAGATATTTGGTCTGTCATATAAATTTATAAATTCCTTCATCCAGTTTCAGTGGGATTACAAATTGCAAGTGCACCACACTTTTGCAATAATTTCACAAGGACTGACATTTTCAAATAGCTATATTTTCCTGATTGGGGGCACCTTCTACATCTCCATTGATTTAGATCTTGTTTAATTTTCTTCAGTAAGACATTATAGTCATTTTCATAGAGGCTCATAACTTTTAGATGCTTATAAATATATGTGTGTGTATTTACTACTGTGTTTGAAGTCCTATTTTATTTCTTTTCAGTATATATCTTTGTTGCTGTAAGTCAAACCTCTTAGTTTTATGTGCCTGTTTTTGTGTGTGTGTGTGTTTTATTCATGCTCCTTAGCAAATTTTTTTTCTAGTACTCAGAGAATTTAGTTAGGTCCCTATTGTTTCTTCATATATAATCATATACCACACAATGTTGTATCTTATTTTAATATTTATACCAATAAATTTATTTTCTTGTCCTATTATGTTAGCTAAAACATATATATATAAATTGTGGTAACAGTAGGCACCACTGTTTTTGTATCTGAATGGCCTCCTCATCATTTCAGTGTTTACTGTAGCATTTGCTATTTGGGGAGACTTTATATTGTGTCAGCTTCCGTCTGTTTCACATAGTTTTTCTAAAAATAGCTGCTAGGTGTTTCCAAATTTCTTTTAAATTAATTTATGGATATAATTAAATGCTTTTTCTGCTTTTGCTTGTTGTTGCAATAAACTACATAAAGAGGTTTTCTAATATTGGTCCATCCCTTGACACTATTTCCCTGTTTTTCTTCCTCTTTTTCAAAATAGCCTCTAACTGCAAAATTTATTTTCTCTTTTACTCAGCATAGTGTTTTCTCTTTTCTTTCATAAAATCTTTGGGCCTTTCTTTTTTTTCACATGCCCGTTTAGCTTCTACCAATTATAACTTTCTGAGACTTCTTTTGTGGCCAAGATTATGATGTATTGATACATGTTTCAAAAGTATTGGGGAAAATTGTGTGTTCCCTGTTTTTAGGACATAAAATTAAGAAATATGTCTTTCTTGGTAATTTCTCCAGAGCCTGTATGATCATTTTTGCCTATGTGTAAATACTCAAACACTCGAGGTGAATGTTTTTCAATATCCATAAGCTATTTGTCTTTTGAGTTTTTCTGTGACATGGGTATGAGCCTCGTTTTCGTCTGTTGTGTTGCTGATGTGTGCATGCTGTAGCTTGTCTGTCTTTGATTTTAACAACTTTGTGGCACTTTGTCTTCCTCGTGTTTCTTGTTGAATTCCGATTCTGATCCTGTGCCTTCCAATATCACCATTGTTTCATTTACATTTAGTGTTTTAAATAATATACTTTTATACTTTTTATCCTGTTTTAACTTTTATGCTCTTTATTGTTTTCTTTTGTCTAAAAATGCAAATTGTGTTTTCTTGTAATTTTATTTTTTACTGCTTTTTTTTTTTTTGCCTTTTCCCATTTGCTTTATTTTTTATTCTATTGTTGACAGTATTACAGATGTCCCTCAATTTTCACCCTGTTTACCCCCTCCTAGGCCTTCACCACACAATTGTCTGTGTCCATTGGTTATGAATATATGCATAAAAGTTCTTTGGTTAATCTCTTCCTGCCGCCCCTCCCTCCTTCCCTCTGAGATTCTTCAGCCTGTTGTCCTATAGATTTTGGATGAAATCCCTTATTTGCCCCCCTGCCATTCTTGTTGTCATTGTGAAACCATATTTTAAATTATAATTGTAGTGGCATTTTTAATAAGACAGAGAGACAAATGCTTTTCTTCAATCTGCTATCTTTTTTTGATTGAATTTATTGGGGTGACATTAGTTTCAAGTGTACAATTCAGCAAAACATCATCTGCACACTGCATCAATCTTTATCTTTAACAAAAAAAATTTTAAACAGAATTTGACACAGTCATGTGACATTATTATTCCCTAATGCGTGTTGGATACTGGGAAGTAGATAATTCTCTTCTGGTTTGAAGAACAAATTTCTGAGTCTTCATAATGTTTAGGAATACGAGATGTTAATTAAAGCATTATTATCAGAGCGATAAAATGACCAACTAAGAAGCAGAATTACAGACGGGTTCACAACTACTGTCACAGGAAACAGCAGCCACTTCTGAAATTCAGATGCTTAAAAAGATTCATTATATACAAAAATAGCACAGACAGATATATGTTAACACAAAGCAGAAGTCCCAGGAAAAAAAATTGATATTCTTGTGAAATTTCAGGTTATACCACATCGTTCTTAAACCACATCTTATCATTTATGAACTAGTTTTATAATTCAGGGTGGTATTTCTCTTAACTGATGTCCGTCAGTGAGGGGACACTTTGTATTTATTGTTCTGAGATCACTTTTCTCTTAGATGTTAATGAAGATGCATTTTTAAGGTTAAATTCTATTGTTATTTCATTGTTTTTTATTCCTCCGTGGATGACCTGTTTACTCCATCTCATTGTTGTACAAATTCAATTTTTTTTCTTGTTTTAATTCCCATTTCCCCACTCCCTCCTCTTTGACAACCATCAGCTTGCTGTTCTCTGTGTCTATGGGTCTGTTTTGTTTGTTTGTTTATTTATTTATTTATTCCTTCATTCATTTATTTTATTTTACATATAAGTGAGATTAAAAGGTATTTGTTTTTCTCTTTCTGACTTAATTCACTTAGCATAGTACTCTCTAGGCCTCTCCATGTTTTCTCAAAAGGCAAGATTTCAGTCTTTCTCATTGCTCTATAGTATTCCAATTCATGAGCATGGTATATCCTTCCATGTATTTGTATCGTCTTCAGTTTCTTTCATCAATGTCTTATGGTTTTCAGAGTAAAGGTATTTTACCTCTTTGGTTTTATTTATCCCTAGGTATTTTATACTTCTGATGCAATTGTAAATGGGATTGTTTTCTTAATTTCTTCTTATAATCATTTGTTATTGGTATATAGAAATACAACAGATTTCTCTATATTAATTCTGTATCCTGCAACTTTACTGACATCATTTATTAATTCTAATAATTTTTTGATGGCGTTTTTAGGGTTTTCTAATATAATATCATGTCATCTGCCAATAACTAGAGACTTATTTCTGCCTTTCGAATTTAGCTGCTTTTTATTTCTTTGTCTTGTATGATTGTTGTGGCTAGAACTTCCAATACTATGTTGAATAGAAGTGAAATTTTTCATAAAAAAAAAAAAGTCCAGACATGTTTAGGAGAAAATATGTTTACAATGGCCTTGATTGGGACAATCTGGACTTTTCAATAATATGTATGGCTTTCTGATCCGCCATGATTTCTTCTATTGTATCTTTTTTATTGTATCAGTTCCATTTATTCTGGGCTATGCACGTTCATTCTTCACATATATCTTTATATCCTTCCCAAAGAAAGTGTCACAGCCTCCACAAGCATCTCAAAATCATGGTATCCATTCTCCCTAGGATATCTGCAGAAGACCAGAAAATAGACTACAATGCTCTCAGGAAAATTGCACACAAGCACTTCATACAACATAAGGTTGACATTTCAGATGCAATAAAAAAAGTGTTTCCTTTCCTTGAGATTCTTCGTGACCGTGGATTCATCACAGACAAGATCTATGAAGTAAGTGAGCCTTACTTTGTCACAAGCTGGTAAAGCAGCCCCAAATTACTTATGTTTTCATAGTTTGGAATCAAATGTCAGGGCACAATGAGACAACTGAGGAGTCTCCTATGTGTGGGGACCTTCTTGAGTACTGCTGTTAAGTGTTCCTATAAGGTCAAAAGGGAGAAGAGAAGCAGGCATTCCTGGGGACAGTCCTGCTCCTAACTGAAGGAATAGGGCTCCATGGTGCCCACTGAAGTTGGGGTGAATAGCATTGAAATTAGGCAGCATCTGAAGCTGGGGGCTCCACTGATGTTTAATGCCATGTAGGAATTATGTATACAATATAGCATGAACTGGGAATTAAAGTAATTTTATGAGTGGATGAATAGATGAATGGACTTGGGGTGCATTATGCTATAGGAAATAAGCCGGTTAGAGAAAGACAAGTACCATATGACTTCACTCATATGTGGAATCTAATGAAAAAACTGAACTACTAACAAGCAAATAGAGACAGACTTATGGAGAGAGCAGGTTGACAGCTGTCAACAGTAGAGCTGGAGGGGTGGAGCGATTGAGAAAAAAAAAGAGAGAAAGAAAGAACTCTTTGACACTGAAAACAGTGTGGTCATTGCAGGGGGTTATGGGTGGTTGGAAGTGGAAGAAGGTATGGGGAGGTAAATGATAATGGGGGAAAATTAAAAATTAAATTAAAAATAATGATTTAATAAAATAATTAGGACAGCATTTCATTTGAATGCACATCAATTTAAATACTTAGATCTAAGATTAAAATCTACAGAGCATTAATGTCTTGTTAGGGTAAATTTGGAGGTAGCTGCTTGCTATTCTCTCTCCAGTAGTTTTCAGTTTTCTTTTCTTTTGGTATTTCTGGAGTCTTGTAATTTAGGTTAATTTTAGCAAAAGACATAGGTGGACATACAGAGATGAAAGCCTTCTCTTTCCCCATGAATAGGCTTTCTTTATGGCAAAGTTCACAGAAGGGAGAAAATTACCACTTGGCTTCTTCGAGCCCTTCCAAGACAGGTCACTCTTGGGGGGAGGGACAAGGGTTGCCAGTTAGTAGAACAGCAGCTCATCACCACTAAGTCTCTTCCTAAAACATTTGGCCAGGCTCTGAAAAGGCTACGCATCCCTTACCTGTGGACCTGGTTTTGTTCTTCACAATTGCTCTTTCTTCCATGTAATGCAAATGAGGGCGAGGAGATCAGATTCACAAATGGGTATTTTTAAGGAGGAGGGATTTAGGTGTTCGAGTTAGTCATACAAATATAGAGAAATTCTAAAACTTTACATGAGCAGGTACCTATGTTGGGAAATTGCAACGCATTAACAATAAAATCACTGTCTAGGGCTCTTCTGTAACTTGGATGTCTGTATTTATATTTGCCTCATTCGTTAATTTTTAAGGAGTCTCGCAAATCTTGGGAAAAGTCGTTACCTATAGAAAAGGTGGTGTATGATGTTCTCGAAGAACTGGAGAAGACATTTAAGCTACCCCTTCTGGATACACTGTTCTGCAAGGTCATCATGAAGAGCTACCCTGATTTAAATGGCATTCGTGAAGGCTTCAGATGTGGTAATTGGGTTTATTACCTACCTTTGGATGCCCATGGCCTATTTTTTTTTTTTTTTTATGAATATATATCAAGTGTCTAACATGTGTCACACGATGCTGGCAGTAGAAATTTGTCAGTTGAGAAAAGAGACGTATCGTAAGCCTTCTCATAGCTTTTGGTATAAGGACCAGAATACAAC
The DNA here is from genome assembly GCF_054644295.1 of Miniopterus natalensis. Lineage (NCBI taxonomy): Eukaryota > Metazoa > Chordata > Mammalia > Chiroptera > Miniopteridae > Miniopterus > Miniopterus natalensis. Next base: position 5,096,968 of record NC_142088.1, on the reverse strand, counting down.
ACCCACCTGGAGGACAGCTTAACTAAGCATTTAAACTCACAGGGCAATCACAGTCATAGTCACAGTCACACCAGATTTACTTACAAGGACAGATGACAAGAAACACTGCATCCTACTAAGGCAACATCAGTGGCTCTTCTTTTATGGGACCCTCTGTAAGGGCCCACACACCAGTCCACCAAGTTGACCACAACCCACCTCAAGTGACAGCTTAGTTGTAAGTGCAGGACCCACCTGTCTTAGCAGCACCATGCCCAGGGGAGTCAATGTCTCATGGAACAACTTTGTAGTCATAACTTTCAGGGACCCCACAAAGGACAGCTGAGTTACAGAGGCCACCACAATGGCAGAAGGCCAATTATGACTTCTAGTTTACACATAGTCCCTCTGAGTCCACATACAATTTTCAGTCAGGGGTCATTTTTCACCCTAAACCCAGTGTTGGCCTCGTAATACAGAAGACAGACCACCTGCATCAAGTTTCCAGAGTTATGAGCGAGAAAGTTAACCCAGGTCAAATTGGCCTTAGTGAGGGATAATGGTTGTATGAGCTCTTTCTCCACAGAGGTGAAGCTAATATTAGTTAAATAACCTCAAAAACACTTGCTCGGCCAGAGACTGTTTTCCATACTACACAAAACTGTAGATTTGATTCACTACATTTTCCTGAGTTCACAATTTATTCTTTTTCATTGTAGCCTGAATTTGTGGTTGAAACTGTCCCTCCCATTATTTTTGGATGGTTGTCCCTGGTTATATTTTGTCTCTCCAGTAATTTTGGTTTTGACTTGACTGGAAAAATTTCTATTCCAACACCATTTGGTATCAACCACAGTGTCCAAATTACGATGGAGAATTCATGAGAAAAATAACTATATGAGCTGAGGAAGGCAGATACTATGGGAAAATGTATAGAGTGCCAAAGGGTCCCACAGATCTGCAAAACAAGGACAAATTAGATTTCTCTCAATCAGAGAGTGAGAAGCAGATTGTGGGAGTTGGTTCAAAAGAATAAATTTGAGGCCTGCCCACTGTGGCTCAGTCGGTTGGAGCATTGTCCCATACACCAAAATGTGGTGGGTTTCACAGATCAGGGCACATACCCAGGTGTCGGGTTCTATCCCTGGTTGGATCCCTCTCTCTCTCTTTCTCTCTCCCCTTCCTTTCCTTTCTCTAAAAATTAAAAAAAATAAACCTGGAAAGATTTTGGAAATTTGGACATCCAAAGCTAAGGCATTCGATGTTTAGTTGCTGGGCATTACAGAGATAATACAGACTTCTAGGTTCATAAGGACAGGTTTATTGACCCAGGAGATTCACCTGCCGTCAGCCCAGGGAAAAGTGTACCCACCACCTTCCTAGTCTCCTCCTGCCTGGAGGCCCCTCAGATACCCACCCTGAGCTTCTTGGTTTATTTCCTTCCTCTTATTTCACTGGGTCACCTGCATGCAGAAATCCTTTGCTGGTGCACTGATCTCCCCTTTTGGCAGCGTCCAGGGCCCCTGTCCCAGCCTCTTGGTACACCCTCCAGTGCCGCAATATTCACTCCCGCTTGCAGCGTCCAAGTGTCTTTCCCTTGTTCTGGGATCTGGGTCCCCCTGGGGGTGTTTCTAGCCTTTCCTGTGTCCTCTGGTGTCCCTTTGGGAAGTGCTCATCCTCCTGACCCAGTTCATTCCACCTTCTCTTCACCAACCATTTATTTAAAGTTCTTGGGCTTTCCCTTTCATACACATAAACTTCTATAGGGCCTTCCTTCTCCCCCCAAAATTCCTGTTTCTTCCTTACTATTTGAACAGGTCAGAAAACCCATTCACTTTCATTATTTATTTGATATATGCTCTCCCAGACATCTGTAACTTTTGTAACATAAAAGGCAGGCTCGCAAGGTTTCCATGACTCCTTTATCCTGACGTTTGAGGGGCCCCTTTCTGTACAGGAAGCATAAGGGCTCCCTTGTTGAGGGTCCTCTCTTCTGTCCCTGGGCTGATGGGGAACTTAACCATGAGGATAGGAACTCAATGAGCTTTGAGTGACCCAGCACTAGAAATTTCTAAATGTGTAAATTTAAGATAATGTCCGTGGTCTCTGATGGAAATACCTAAGTGTCGTCTTCTCTCTCCCTTTTCTCAGTGATCATTGAGAAAATTTGTCAAGAAGCAAGAGATAGAGAAAGGAGTGCAAAGAACCTGAACACCCCGCTAAGCCTTGACCAAGGTGATTGCAACCAGATAAAAATCAATTCTGATCTGCTAAGAGGAAAGGAGAAGGGGAGGTGGGCCCTGAGTCCTCAGTGGAGTTTGGGGATCAGGGAAGAACTGTTGAGGAGCATGGAGAGGGCAGGGAGGGCTGTTCACCTGAGAGTCTGACCAGGGGCTGATCCTGAAGGAGGAGCTGTGAGAAGAGACAATAAATCCAATAACCAAGACAGAGAAACGGGAACCCAGTGTGTCAGGAAGCCAGATTTAAAGAGAATGCTGACGGGGAAGTAACTGTGATTTAGAGAGACCCCCGTAGGAGAAGATCAGTGTGAAGCTGTGAAGGGCTGAGAACTCTGGGTCCAGGTCATCGTCACAGAGCAGACCCCTAATGACGGCCGATTGAGGAACCGCTTTAATTGTCAGGGGTGCTGTTCAAGAGCAGAAACCTTCAAGGAGATGGGCAGTCCTGTAGGCAGAGAGGAGGGGAAGTGACAAGGTGTTGAGAAAGGGATGCGGGTATTTTGAGAGAGAGAAGGAAGAGAAATGAAAGACAGGAGAAAGGGGTCAAGAACAATAAAAGCCACCACATTATTCAGAGCTCACTTCCTGAGCGTTTACTCCGGCAGCTGTGGCTTCCTGCTCACAGCTGGCCCTGGGCGTTGCGTCGCTCACTGTCTGCCCAAGTGCAGAAAAGGAGACTGAAATCTACAGAGACCATGTGTGTAGTTGGCTTGGGGGTCAGACCAGGAGGATGGCCCCAGGCATTCTGACCCCAGGGCCTGTGTTCTCACCCCTCTGCACATCTAGATGATCTCATGGCAGAGGCTGAAAGCTGAGACAGAAATAGGGACGTGTGCAGAGAGAAAGACACCGAAGGAGGAATACAGGAGCTGGAGGAGGGCACGGGAATCGGGCCCCGAATCCTGATGAAATGGCCAACAAGACAGAGGGAGCAGACCTGCGGAGGGAGAGTGGGGTGCAGGCCATGGGAAGTCAGCTATGGCCACCAGGCAGGGGTAGCACTGGGGACAAAACAGGTTCCCTGTGGCTGTGGGTGACAAGAGAAGCCACTGCCGGTTACCTAGTGGCTCGTGGGTGATCTCAGTGAGATGGCCTGAGGCTAGCGGTGCAGCTCTGTATGGATACCAGAAGGGAGGGGAGTCTTCAGCTCTTACTTTATAAGGATTTAAAAGGGATTAGGGGAGAGTGGCACGGCCCATTCTTCAATTTCTGATATAAACTTCTCATTTCTTCCCCCAGGAATTGCTAAAAACTTGTATGAAACATTGCCATGGCTGGCCCCGGATCCCTCGAGTGACAATGGTGTGTTCCTGTTGACTGTTGTGTGATCCTTTCCTGTTCTTGTCCCATCTGGCAGGTGCTGTGGTGGGAGGGATGCTGCTTTTTCGTACTGATCGCCCAGAATGGTCCGTCTGCGCTTCTGCAGTTTCTCCAAGGACTTAGATAACAGATTCTTCATACACAGGGTGCCTGGGAGGTTGGTCCTCTCATTCTCAAATGCACTTGCTGCCAGCTGTTGACACCTCTGGGACCCATTGCCCATGTGCTTGGCTCCACGGCTTTCTGAGGCCGTCTTACTTGAATCAGGCTGTGGCCTCAGCCATTTGACGTTGCATCCGGTGGCGGCCAGCACTGCAGGAGAGAGGTTCGGCGGTGATGTCTGTGTTCCTTGGGGGCAGAGTCTCTCAATTGTTGGCTCCTTTACACAAGTCCCTTACATAGGACACTGTGTGCAAACTCTCTCCCATCATCCCCAGCGCAGCAGGCCTGGTGCTGCTCTAAAAACACAAGACGGGCCTCTGAAAAAACCATGGATAGTTAGGCGAACGATAGCCACTGTTACAACTCTTGACCTTCCCTTAATCTGTAATACTCTTACTAAAGTGATTAAAATATGTGAAGTATTATAAATTTAAGGCATTAATCACTCAAAGGTAGCGTTCTGATCAGTCACCATATCCCTTATATTGACACAGGTAATAATTTATTTAATCTTCTCAAGCACTTAAAGCGATGGTGTATCATCCTCCTTTTTCAGAGGACAGAGAATCAGCTCAGAGACTCTGGTAATTTGTGCAAGTTCAGCCACTGAGACTAGAGATGGGCCTCTGCCTTTGGGCAATTTCAGAGCAGAAGGTCCAACGGCCTATGACTTGGCTTCAGATTCTGCCCTGTGACTCTGAGGAAGTGACTTCCCCTCTTTGTCCCTCAGTTTCGTGTATAACATGAAGGTGATAAAAATACCTACTTCCCAGGGTGATGCATTTTAGACAAGCGATGTCATGAAAAGCACTCACAGTCATGCCTGGTACTTCGTCAGGGTTCCATGCATTTGTTAATAGTACTGCGTTTAATGATCATTACTGATCATTATTGATCATTAAAAGCTGAGCCAGAGTCTAAGCTTTTAACCACTACAGTAAACGGTGGAGCTTTCTTTTCCCACAGATGTCCATGGTGAATTCAATTATCCCCTGGGCGGCCGAGCAGTGACAAATCCAATGCTAGCCTTGGACTCAGGTAAATACATTGAGGGACACAAGTTCCCCACCCTAGAGCACACTAGTCTATAATAAGTTTCGTGTTTGTCCCATGACTGTCCTTGGGAAATGAGTGACATGGACAAGACTTGGGGAACTTCCTGCACCGTGGAAGGCGTTATTATATAGCTTCCTGTGGGATGTATTGTTGAAGAATGAATGTTCTACATTACTAACACATTTTTATAAAAGAGAAATACTTTACAGAGTGATTTTTGAAAGTACTATGATACTTTTAACAACTTACATTAGGTCAAAAAGTTAAGAACATAAAAAATCCCACATGCATCAATCCATACTCTTAGTAGTCACTGTATCCGTGCAGCGGGTGGGAATAGGAGGGGATGAGAGGAAGGAATTGTGACTACTAAGGAGCAGAAAAGGGATTCAGTGTGGTGGGAGGTGGGGGGCAGTGACATCACAACCTTAATGATGCACAAGAAAGCATCATAAATTTTTTTGTTCAGAAAAATACCACTAAATGAAAACAATCTAAACTTCACTGTAAAAATATTTGTCCATTCATACACTACTGAGGTTGGTGGGAACAGAGTGGGATGGGCCGATGGAGGTTCACCATGGGAAGGGGTGCCCTGCCCTGCGTGGTGTACCCCGGGATTCATTCCTTATCATTTCCTGCTCTGCTCTGCCCTCTCTCTCCGGGCACAGGCCCCTGCAGTCTTGCTTGTCACCTCCCCTGCTGCTGCTTCCTGCTGGGTTCCTAAGCTGGGAGACAGAGCAAGAGAGTGGCGAGTGGGAGCAAGGGAAAGACCGCGCGTTTCCCCACCCCTGCCATGGGCAGCAATTCTGGCAGCAGCTGCATCTCCCACGACTCCACCTCCCACCAGGCAGGTCAGCCATGGTCCAGCTTCCACCTACCCTGTGGCCCTGGCTCCTGGGCTCCCCCTTGGTTCCGCCCCCTTAGCTTTCTGTTGACTGTTCTTCAGGCTGTGGCCTTCCTGCATTTGGACTTCTCATCTCTTCCATCAGCTGCATAACTAATGCCCTGGGTTAAATTCCCTCTGCTCTAAAGCTGAGAGCTTTGTATTTTCCTGTTAGACCCTGATTGATGCAGGGAACGAATAAAATATCTATGAAACAAAATGTGGTCTAGGTACAGCCACAGCTGAACATGGGACCTCAGAGGACCGCCGTGAAACACAAGAGATAAGTGCGAATGAAGCAGGAACAACCAGTAGCAACAACAATGCCCTAGAAAGCCAACAAGCAAACGAACAACGTGCCCAGGAGTCTGTGCCAGCAGGTAAGATGAGTGTGGGGGAACTGGCAAGTGGGGGGGGACTCTGTATTGTGTGCAAAGGCCCAGGGCAGACTGTGGTGTTAACTGCAATGCTAGAAATGAAGAAAGTAGAAAGAAAAACAAACAGGATATAGGAGAAGCATTCACTGGTCACTAGAATAATTAAGAAGCAGAAATAGTATAGAAGTAGGAAGCATAAGGGAGAATGGATAGACTGGAAACCCAGGTCGGGCAGCAGGGCCAAACTGGGTGAGGCAGGGAGCCCCTGGGGCACGTGGAAGGAGGAGCTCACTCTCTGGTGCCCTAGACCCTGCTGGACCCTGGTGGGCGATGATAAAGTGATGTAGAGAAATAAGTATGAAGAGAGAAAGATGCAGAGGGAGATGAATACCAGTACATAGAGAAAATGGGGGAGAGGCGAGGAGAACTGTGTCGAGCATGAGTGAAGGACAATGAATGAAGGGCTGGCAGAGTGGACCAGGTAGAGAGAGCACGGACCAAGCATTGTCCCATCTGAGGAGACAGTCACCACAAAGAAGGCACAAAGGGGTGTTCCTAACAGCCCCGAGAAGGTAAGGTGCCCACCGTGATCAAAATGGTCCTGGAGCCTTCTCAGATAAAATAGGCCCCTCTCCAGGAAAGTACAAACAAAACCCCAGAGTGAAGAGCAACAGGAAGGAAGGACAGAGCGGAGCAGCAGGGAAGGGGTGGGGGAGCTTTCCCTGCAGGGGAATTTCAGGGTGAAGGCTTGTTGCCTGCAGTGAGGGTGCTCACTCCCTTAGGGAAGACAAGTGAAATGCTTCATTTATTATAATTTTGTCCAGGAGCGGAGCCACCCCACCATGGAAACCAAATCAACTCCTGCTCTGTATACCTGGTGGATATAAAGAAAGAAAAGCCATTTTTTAATTCAGGAATTGAATGGGAAGCTCAAGGAAGGACTGACTGTAACCAGCCACCTGACCCAATAGGCAAGGCAGACTGAAAGCACGTGTGATGTGAATCCTGGTCCTGGGCAAGGGTGTGGGACACATCATCAGGGGCCATGGAGACAGTCCAGTGGCTTGGTTAGATGTAAGAAGGGGAGGGAACCAGCGCCTTATGCAGTGAATTCAGCAGAAAAATGTCCCCAGTAATTGAAAAAATACGCAAACGCAGAAATGGTTGTTTTAAGTATTTATGTCAGAGAGACTATTCTATGCAAGAAAGGAAAGTGATGGGCGTAGGAGTCAAAGAAAAGGAAGAAAAATGAAGAGCCAATATATTCATTAGAGGCAAGAAAAGTAAGTAATGCAGACAAGGAGAGTCCTAAAGAGATACCATCACTTGGCATAATTAATGAAACTGTTGAAGCCCCTAGGAAAGTGAAGAGGTAGAATGGGGGTGGGAATGGGAGGTAGATTGAGGGTGGAGGCAGGAGGCAGGAGGCAGGGGGAGGGTTGGGGTGAGAAGAGTGCTGCAGGGCGGCCAAAGCTGCCCCCTGAACTTCACCACCTTCTGGATAGGACCTGGAGCAACCTGCAGGTCACACACATCGGGCACAGACCAGGGGGACCTGAGTTAGCTTAGCTTCTAGGTCTTCCTAGAGCTCTCATGAGGGGGTTTCCTGTCTGGGGGCTCCTTGGCCCCGCCCTGAGACACTAAGGGCTTTTTCTCCTCTGCACAGTGATCCAGAGTGAGGAATCCTCAGAATCCAGCAATGAAGAGAATCCCCCTCAAGCTTCCATCTCAGCATTGAAAAGGGGACCTGGTAAGGAGGTGGGAGCTCAAGGCTTGGGCTGCGGGAACCTGAATTAAGAGCTACTGTTTCCTGAGGCATCTATTCTGAGTTCCTTCTGTACCATGGATCCAGTTTACCCTGGAATCCCATTCTCTGCATTTATTTTCCTTGACCTTTTGGGATGTGCAAGGCAATAAGAAGTTATTATATTTATATTTTTTGAAGATAAGGCTATTGATTGATGGGTCCTATTAATCCACCTATGCACCCATCTATTGATTGTATAGTAGACATAGGCTGGCAAAGTAATGGATTTATTTTAAAACTAATTCTATGACTATAAAGTGTTGGATTTAGACAATTATTTCTGAAGAGAAGAGAAAGCTAAATATCTCTTGATTGGAAGGTCATGTTCCCATCTGATCACAAACTTTGAATAGTGTCAAGGGTCCATTCCTCCAGCTCTCTAGTGTCAGCAGAAATGGAGAAGGTATTTTGAAACCCAAAGTGTTGTTTTGGACAGAGTTCTTCAGCAAGTTCTGATACATGGAGTAACTTTTCAAAGGACCTTTGCAAATAGTGTCTTACTGTTTCCTTGACAACAGCCCTGAGGAGTAAGCAGGACGGACATCATTGGCCTTGTTTCTAGGTGAGGAAACAGCCAAGTAAACGTTTCAGGGTCTCCCGAAAAGGCTCGTGGAGATACGGGAAAGGCACGGCTACTGGCCTGGACTCTGTGCTATTTCCTCTGTAAAACTGGAGGTTGAAATGGTTATCAAAATGCTGCTTGCCTAATGCTATGGGCAGCCTTGTTTTATACAGTAGTTTCCATCCCCATCACACATTCCGTGGAACCCACGAAAGCCGAGCATTCTTTTGCTTCTAGATAATAGTGTCATTTTGTCACAGTCTTAACAAGGCCTCAGAAACGACTGATTCTGCCACTAAACTGTTAGGAAAAAAGACGTCAAATCAACTATTCTTAAGCCAGCACATATTTTTGATGGATGTCTGTGCTCCAGCATGTCACAGGTTTCTACAGTGATGTCATACAAACCTTGGCACAACCTTCCCCATCAAAAGCTTAAGATCTAAACAGTATGTGATACCCATTCCTGCCTCTGAGTATTTAACAGTATTTTTTAAAGTGCTATTGAGAAATAAAGGAAGACTCCGGGCCAATTCTGAAGTCCTACTTCTCAATTTAGTAGGATTTTCAGTTCCTTTAGAAAAAAGAAACAATAAACACCCTTATAAACTCAAGCCTTCTGCAGTGTGGGTCATCCTAAAATGTGTAAGTCCTGTGTATTTATTTGGTTTTCTCACCTCCGCCTGTTACTTTCTAGGTGCTGCAGATCTTAGAGAGACATCTACTTCGGAGGGAGGCAGGAGGAAAAAACGTAAGACTAAAGTTTCATTTGCTTTTGTTGTAAGAAATGAGATTTAAATAGCAGGGCTTCAGCACCACCGTTGTTACGTACAGTATTGTGGTGGACAGGACAATGGCTCCTCCAGGATGGCCGTGTCCTAATAGCTGGAACCCCTAATCTGTTATCTAGCATGGCAAGTGGACTTTGCATTTTGAATTAAACTAGGGGCCTTAGGATGGGGGAGATTATCCCGGATTACCTGGGTGGCCCCAATATACTCCCATAGCCCTTAAAAAGTGGAGAAGCCTTCTTGGCTGTGGAGAGAGGGAGAGGGGGCTGAGGAAGAACCGTCAGAGAGCTGCACGGCTGCTGGCTCCGGGGGCAGAGGAAGGGCATCGGGAATGGGGCTGACCTCGAGAACCTGTAATCCGCACAGCGTTCACCTCTTCGTGTGTGATGTGAGATGGTAATTACAAGAAATTACCCCAACACTTTTTTATCCCGTGGATTGAAATGCCCTTTGGTGGTGCCTTTCCCTGCGTTCATGGGCCTGTGAATAGCAATCTACTCGGAGACACTCATCTGTTTATAATTCGGTACAAAATTGGCTTAATTAGAAAGCTTTAAAGTAAAATTTGCTTTTTTCACTCATTATGTTTTGTGTTGCAAAAAAGAAAAGATACATTGAAGACAAACAGAAAAGACGGATTTTCAGTTTGGTAATGCTGAACCTCTGTGGGTTTCGAATCTAATCAAGATGTTCTGAAACCTTCCGATTCCTTTGGGAATTTAAAAGTACAGTGAATTTACAGATTAATTGGGGTAGAATTGAAACTTTTTTAAAGGGGAATGGCCTATGCATTTATTCAAGTCACCTTTTTTGTTCTTCAATAAAATTTTATAGTTTTTTTTATATAGATTGTGCACATTTTTACTTTTCCTGTCAGATTTGCTGAGATATAATTTATATACAATAGACTTCATCTCGTTAAAGGTTTAACTGAATATGTTTTAATAAATGTGGATAGTCATGTAAATGCCACCATGATCTTGACACAACAATTCCATCATCCACCAGTGTCCACTTCTTTCTCTCTTTGTACCCTCCGGCCTTGACCACAGTTGATCTGTTTTTATCACTTTTTCTCCCTGGAAATTCATGTAAATGAATTTATACAATGTGTAGTTTATTTGTATGTGTTCTTTTTCACTTAGCATAATGCTTTGAGACATTGATATTGCTGCCTGTGTCAGTAGTTCCTTCGTTTCTATCGCTGAGAAGTATTCCACTTATGACTAAGCAGACTGTCTATTCACCTGTTCGTAGGCATTGAACTATTTCCAGGTTGAAGCTATTACAAAGAAACTACGAGGAACACATTCATACAAATATATGGGCGGACATATTTTTAATTTCTCTTGGATAAATATCTAGAAGAAGTACTACTGGGTCATATGAATTGAACATAAGTGCATGGTCGACACTTTGTGAATCTGCTAAGGTTTTTCAAAGTGGTCATACTATTTTACAATCCTACTAACAATGCATGAAACTTCCAGTTGCTCTGCATACTCACCAGTACTTGGTATTGTTAGTTGTGTTTTTTTTTTTATTTTAGCCATTCTTAGTGGGTGTGTAATGGTTTTCCTCGTAGTTTTAATTTGCATTTCCCTTATAATTAAAGGTACTGAGCGTCTTTTCCTTCACTTGTCATCACCCACAGGTCTCATTTGGTGAAGTGTCAACATCTTTTGACCTTATTGAATTGGGTTCGCTCTGTTTTTCGGGTGAAAGTTATTTATATGTTCTGTATTCAAATCCTTTACTTGATTATGTCGTACGGTCTATGGCTGACCTTTTCATTTTCTTGGCACATCTGTTGAAGAACAAAAATTTTTAATATTTGATGAAGTCTAATTTAACAGGGTTTTTTTCCTTTTATAATCTGTGATTTGGGATTCTATTTAAGAAATCTTTGCCTAATTCAAGATCCTGCTTTCTTCAAGAAGTTTGATGGTTTAGCCCTTACATTTAGATCTGTGATCCAATTTAAGTTAATTTTTGCTTATGATGCTAGATAAGAACTTTTTTGGGGGGGTGGGATGTAGAGATATCCAAATATCCCAGCACCATCTGTTGAAATGACTATCCCTTCTACATTGAATTCACTTGTTTTCACATCCTTCCTGAGAGTCAGTTGGCCATATGAGTTGCATGACGATACGGGTGTATTTCTGAGCCGCTTCTTCTGTTCTATTTATCGATATGTTTACCCTTATGTCAATACTACACCATCTTCATTACTAGCTTTATAATTAGCCCCAAAATCAGGTTCGAAGGCCTACAATTTTGTTTCTCTTTTTCAAAATGGTTTTGGCTATGTTAGGCCCTGAGTGTATGGAGGCTTCTTCTATCTTTCAGTTTAGCCACTTTTAAGATCGCATCACTTTCCAACACGCCTGCTGCGCCCCAGCCACATGGCCATGTTCTAGGCCATCCAAGAGAGAAATGGAGGACAGCAGAACATATCTTCCCGCGAAGGCCTGTCCCCTTTGTGGGAAGCTTTCCTAGAGTTTCCTTCGTCCCACAACAATATTCTGCTCTCATCTCACTCATCAAGCCTTAACCCGTTCGCCCTGCCAGCTGTTAGGGAAGTTATGAACTATGGTATTTTGTCTGGACTATGACATCTCCAAGAATGCAGATGTTAGTAAGAAAGAATTAAAAATGGGTTTCTGGAGCACGATATGAAGAATTGACTTCATTAACTCTTTAAAATGTGTTGAAAGTCCCTTTGGAACCTGTGTGACCAATATTTGTAGATGTTCTATGTCACTTTGAAGTGTGTACATTTGAACTCTTGGTTGGGCGCAGCTTCTCCCGTGTACATCCCCTTTATCCAGCACAGCTGTTTAAGTCTACTAGATCCATGGTCAATGAGGCTGTATTTGTTCCATCATGTCGTATAAAGATGTGTTAAGTTTTCCAAATGATTGAGTATTTGCCAACTCTCCATGTTCTGTTGTTTTACTTTAAAAACTTGGATGCTATTTATGGTTTTTATAACTTAGATAACTTCTTTTTTATCGTTCCTCTTTATCCGTATAAATGCTTTTTGCCTTCAAATCTCTTTTTCAGGATGCTAATATTGTTACACTAACTTTTATGTTTTTTCTCCTTTTTCTATACCCTCCTAGGCAGCTTTGTTTTATGTCTCTTGTAACGACACTTAACTTTTTGTAATCTCCCCTGATAATCCTCATCTCTTAATAGTTATGTTTTATTTGTTACTTTTATTATGGTCCCTGATATATGTGGACTTATATATCTATATTATTCATAACCATTATTTTTGTGTGTTTGTGTGTCTCTTACCTACTTTCTGATTGATTGAGATAGAATTTTGTATTCTACCTTTTTTCTCTGCTGGTTTGGAAATTGGAGAAAAATTTCTTCTATTTCTTTTTTTAAAAATTAATCTTTATTGTTGAAAGTATTACATATGTACCCTTTCCCCCACATTAATCCCCTCCACCTGGCACCCACCCCACCCCCACGCCAGGCCTCCACCACACTATTGTCTGTGTCCATGGGTTCTGCATATCGGCATAGAAGTTCTTTGATTAATCCCTGTGTAATTACTTTAACCATGCCCTAATCTCAACAGATGACAAGGGTCTTAGCAGGGATTCCCTCAAGTTGAACATCCCATCCCCATCATTTAGTTATTATAGTTTAATATTTTATTATTTTTTCATTATAAATTTTGAAACTATTATCATTTTTCACCCTTTTAGGCACTCATTGTTCTCTTTGGTTTCATCTTTGGTCTAGCTGAGTAAATCCTTGGTTCTTTTAGTGCGGGTGTCTAAGTGGCAAACCTGCCAAGAGTTATATGTGCAAATCTGCCTTTATTTTGAAAGAATTTTTTTATTGATTCTCTAGAGAAAGGAAGAGAGAGAGGGAGATGTGAGAGAGAAACACCGATTGGTTGCCTCTCGTATGCGCCCTGACCAGCCAGGCACCGAACCAGCGACCTAATTGTGTGCACTGACTGGGAATCAAGCCTGAAACCTTTTGGTGTATGGGATGACACTCCAACCAACTGAGCCACACTGGCCAGGGCTCGAAAGAAATTTTTTATCAAGATTAAAAATTCTAGGTCAACGTTTATTTCTCTTCAGTAAACTAATATGATTACTGCATTGTCTTCTGGAATCTATTGTGTGACTGATGAATGTTCTCCTTGTATTTTAACTAGAATGCTTTGCTTGAGGAGCTTTTCTTTCTTGCAAAAATCTCTTTTTCCAACTATATTGACTTGTGAAAATTTTAAGGCTACCAGAACCTTGGGAAATTTTACACTAATCATAGATTCACAATTAACATGTACTGTTCTTGCTGTATCACATTTCTCTCCATCTCTCCATGTCCCTATCCATCCACTAACCATCCTCAAGTTTGAAACATTTTAATGTTGCAGACAATAGTACACTTCCCTCCAAACACTTTAGAGTGCATATCATTAACAAGACTCAATATTTGTATTTCCTTTTCTTCTGAGATGAAATTTGCAATGAGATGTACAAATATTAATTATGTCATTCTAGGAGTTCTGATTAAAGTATTCTCCTGTAAAAGCCAAATCTTTATGAAGGGACAGAACATGACCATCACCCTGGAACATAAGCAGCTGTCCCCTGAGGAAGAGACTTTACTATCCTGGGATGTTTAGAAGGAGGGAAATGTTCTCTGGTTTTATACTGGTCAGGAAACAAATGTGCCTTCTGACCTGGCGGGCAAGGGGGTGGGTTTACATTAATTCTAGCTTCCACACGTCCTTGAGAAGATACTCTGGGGCATGTGGAATTCCATGGAGAATTGCCTCCTAACAAATTCACCTCACACAGCACATTCTGGCAGTTTCCCCATGAGTACATCACTCACCAGACACTATGATTAATCTGACCCCTGAAGGATAGAAACAGGTTCATTCAAATTGTTTCCTTCAGCATTTAACAAATTTTGTAAACCATAATTGTTTAAGTCTCCTATGAAACCCCCACACACACACACACATACACACAGACACTGCCAAGGCTTAAGTCACCATGTTTGCATGAGGGAGGCAAGTGAATGCCTGGCTTTCACACAAGTGTTACAATCTCAGGGACACACACAGTGACCCTGAAAGAGGCATTTACAACTGCTGAGGTTCCTAAGGGGAATATATCAGCCATGGGTAAGGTGGGCTCCTTCACCTGCAACCTTAGAGTTTTCAGTTCTGTTCATTGCCGCTGGGGTTTGGAAGGAGGTAGGGGCAAGACACTCTACCCAATCTGTTCTCTTTGTCCATAATGTCCAGATGGCATGTGTTCCCCTGAAATGGCTGAAAATCAGTGTGGGGACCATGTCCAGAGATGTTCTGCGTGGGTTGTACAGATGCTGGCACCAGCCCTGTTCCCTCCTACCTGATGCAGAGCAGCAGACTCAGCATCTATGTCGTGGAAGAGCTGGACCAGGACGATGTCCTTCTGGAAGGATAACTCGGGGCAGTTCTGAAAGACAGATATCATTAATGCCTCTCCACTTCCCACACCTCCTAGGTGTTTCCTCCTCAGGTGCCTGGATCTATGTTCTTCCTTCAGTGCCACAAAATCGGTACCAACCACTGGCTGTAATTTCATCTTTCTTTCCGATAATCTCCTATTGTCACTCGGACTTTTCATCCAGAAGGGTCAGATACAAGCAGGGCAAAGGCATTTCCAAAAAACATATAACCCAGATTAAATCTGAATCCTCCAGGCACTCCGAAGAGTGGGAAAGAACGAAGCATCATTACCAGCAGTGGTCAGAACAGAATCCAGATGTTCAGAGTTGGCCTATATACCACTAATCCCCACCACTTTTGTCCTGATCACAATGCAGGAAGCAGCTGGTCCCTTTCTGCCTTCACTGGGGACAGCTGCCTTCAGTGACCAAAGAGCCACAGCGGAGAAGTGTGCAGACGGGGGGAGACGAGGTCACAGTTAGATGATCAGTGTATTGGGTGTAGCTTTTCATAAAGGGCACGCCATCGTCAGACGGCAAATGGTCCAGCCGGCCGCGCCATTGGCAGGTGGTTCTAGAGTTTCCTGAGCTCCTCTGTCTCTGGGGAAAGCTGGTGTGGGGAGAAATGAGGCAAAGCAGAGAACACAACGAGCGGGCAGACGCCACGCTC
This sequence comes from Miniopterus natalensis, assembly GCF_054644295.1. Taxonomy (NCBI): domain Eukaryota; kingdom Metazoa; phylum Chordata; class Mammalia; order Chiroptera; family Miniopteridae; genus Miniopterus; species Miniopterus natalensis. The sequence continues at coordinate 5,081,637 of NC_142088.1, read as the reverse complement.
ACCAGGTTCCCCATCACTGTCCCTCTGCTCCCTGAGTCAGACCCCAGCCGGGGAGGCACAAGGACAGTCTGACTGTCTCCGGGGCCTCACCGCAGCGGGACAGCAAAGCCGGGGGCTTCCTGCAGAGCAGGACGCGCTGTGTCTCGCTGCCAGGGAAGAGTGGGGAGGGGGCTGGCCGGGAGCTGAGACGGTTTTACTGGTGCCTGATGTCTCTGGTGAACTACAGTGGTGCCTCGGTGTTCGAGCATCGCCGTTGGCGAACATTTGGGTTTACGAACACTGAACCTGGACGGAAATGCTGCGGCTTCCGAGCTCCTCTCGGAGGTCGAACATGCCCCGCGGCTCCCGCTGAGGGCAAGATCCCGAGGCCCAGCTGTCGGCTGTGGATCCCTCGGTTTTCCGACGTTTCAGAGCTCGAGCGGGCTCCAGAACAGATCACATTCGAAAACCGAGGTGCCACTGTATTGATTGTGTGAGATTTGAGAGGTAAAATCCTGGTAGACACTCTGGTTATGCTTCAAACTGCCACTGAAAGGAAAGCTTTGAATTCTGGAGATTTGAGGAATAAAGTTTCCTAAGTCCCCCTGTGTCTGTATAGAAACGACCTCAACGTGGGAGGAAGGTGCACGTGTACAATTGTAAAACGAGACAGAATGAAGAATTTTCTCTTTCAGGGCCAAGAAGCCACAAAAAAGAGAGTGTGGATTTTAGCTCTGAGATACTTCCCGTGACCTGTGGGGAGAAGAGGGGGCTGTTAATTAAGAGAAAATTGAAACGAGGTAAGTTTCAAGGTCTACTTTAATTCGTAGCCCCTCTATAAGGAATCACAAGAAGTAATGGAATTACCCATCATTTAAGGAATTATTCCCCTTTGTCTTGAGAGGAGGTAGGGGTCCCTAAAATGATATTTTCATATTTTAAGAAATGGCGCATATTAAGTGCTCACTCCCATGTGGAAGTGTCCATGAGGACGCCCAAAGAACCAAGAGAAGTGCAGGAACGTCAGTCTATGAGTGGAAAATATTGCATATTTTACTTTGAATCAGCCTCCACCTTCATCTCCTGTACCCCTCCTGGAAATCATCGCCAGGACAGGGTGTTTGATGTAGTGAGACGACCACAAAACTTAGAATCAGATGACCTGAGCCCCAGCCTCAGCTCTGCCAAGAGTGACTGAGCAAAGAATGAGCCTGAAACTTCTCATCTAAGAAATGGGTCCTTTAAAACCTGCCTCACGGTGACTTTGAGAGTTAGTTTACATAATAAATATAAAATATTTTGTGATTTTAACATTATAAAGCTTTCCAATAATTGTCTATTATGATGAGCTTCATAGCAGATTATTCTCAATGTGGCTAAGGAGCACCAATTGACGTAAATGTTTGCATTTTAACTAATTTTTAAATTGCTTTGCTGAGACATAACTCACAGTTCACCATTTGACATGTAGAATTCACTGCTGAGTTTTTGTTTGTTCCTATTATTTGTTCTCGAGATTATACAGCCATCGTCACAGTCTCATTTTGGAACATATTGCCCCCCACTAAAGGAAACCCCAGGTCTCTCAGCAGCCAATGCCCACCCCACCGCCCAGCCCTGAGCAGCCACTGATCTATTTCCTGGCCTATACGCTGGCCTGTTGTAAGCATTTCATACCAACTGACTCATGTAACATGTGCCTTTCTGTGCCTGGGTCTTTCACACAGCATGTTTCCAAGGTTCATCCATGCAGTAGCATGTATTATACTTTATTCTTTTTTATTGTCCGTGGTATGGATACACAATATTGCATTTACCTCTCAGTTTGGGTTTCCTCACTCTTTAGCTATCATGAATAATGCAGTTTTGTGTAAAGTTTTTTGGTGAACATATTTTTTATATTCTTTTCACTATATACTCTGGAGGGGGATTTCTGGGTTATATGGCAATTCCATGTTAAAATTATTGACCAAAAACCAAAGTATTTTCTGCAGTATTGCACCAGTATATATTCCTCCCAGCAAAATCCGTGGGCTCCAATTTCTCTGCATTCTCACCAACACTTGCCATTGTCTCTTTTTTTCCTTACGGCCGTCCTCGTGGGTATGATGTCGCACCTCCATGACGTTTTGACTTCCTTTTTTTGACTAGTGTTGTTAAGTGTATGATTATCTTTTATGTATAAGTTAGATTTTCCACTGAAATATATTTCACAATTGTTTTAATGTTAGCTACCCATGATTTCAGGGATGGAAAAATATCTGTTCCATAATGCCATTCACCTGGAAGAAAATTGTTATAATATAGGGCAGAGATATTTCCTTAGTGCCATTGTGAACAGTGGGGCCCCCACTTGAGATTTCAATCCAAAGTAGGAAATCCCCTTACAAGGGACTTACAGGCTGGGTTTGGGGATTCTCAAGCATGAAAGGTGAGGCCAGATTCTTCTGCTATTCAGGTCCAATGTGGTGGGAGGCCACTGTCTGAGCTCTGAGGACAAAGAGGTTTCACAATCAACTTACTCTGACCTTTCAGGAGCCACGGTGAAGTGTATAAGGACAGAAGATGGAAACTGGTTCAGCCCCAAGGAATTTGAAGTCGAAGGAGGCTACGAAAAATCAAGTAATTGGAAGACCAGTTTGCGCTGTGGTGGGGAAACCCTAAAATGCCTGATGGAGGTACGCCAGTGACGGGGCAGGAGATGTGACTTTTTGTTGTAGTCAAAGATAAGGTCACTATTTCCTCATGAAATACATGCTGAGTTGTGGCTAGAGCCCCCAGGCCTCTCACTTTATCTTTGTCCCAGGGAGAGGTGCCCAACCCTCATACTCAGCACAAGGCAGCACATTGATGTTGTCAGAGGGGCTCTGTGGGGGTAGATGCAGGAGCCTGGAGGAGGGAAGGGTCATTCTGACTCAGGTGCTTGCACACAACTTTAGGCCTTGAAAGAAAGGAGACAGTCTACAGCCAAACAAGCGGGCAGAAGGCACTCCAGAGAAAGAATGGGGTGAAACCAGAACCATGACTAACGTGGCTCTGTGGGTCGAGGTATACGGATTGTGTGTGATATGGCATAATCCATCAGTTGGGGTTGTTTGTGGAGGGATTCAATGCCAGGCTAAGGAGTTTAAACTCTTAATATAGTCAAATGCAGAGCCAGGAAGGTCTCCTGAGGTGTGAAATGACATATTTAAAACAATATCTCAAACAACATCATGCCTAGAAATGACTTCACTGTCTTTCAGCCCAAAAAACCTATAGTCAACCTACATTGCTCAGCTCCAATGTCACCCCTCTTGGAATATTCCCTGGCTGACCTGCCGGGTCATCCCATCCTTGGGCCCCCTGGCCCACTATTAAGACCCCTCTCACACTGTGTTATATTTGCCTCCCATGCAACCTCTTGTTCTCGCTAGACCTCTCTAGGGTTTGTACATCTTTGGGTGCCCAACATTTTCCAGAGCGTCTGACACCCTGTAGGTGTGGGATACATGTGTGTTGGTTGAATAGCCCTGGTGTGAGGATGTAAGCTTGAGTGGCACAGGTAGTAATGGAAAGGAAGCAAGAGGTGTCAATGAGATTGTGAAGGAAAACCTCTTAAAACTTAAGCAAATAATAACACAAAAGAAATGGAAAAGATTCTGACGACGATTTTCCAGCTACCCTTGAGGAATTCTAGAAGAACAGATGGTGTCTCACTTAGACACCTTGGTTAGAGCTGAGGGTGGGACATCCAAGTAGAAATATTTGTGAGGAGGTGAGAATGCCAGACTCACAAAACACAAACACAAGCTAACCACACACTTGGATCTTTTACTCTTTCAGAATCTTGACCTACCTACACCCCCCCCAGGAACGTGTGGCATGAAAAAAAAGGTGATTATTACTTTATACAAGTTCTTATATACAAGTTCTTTATATGTACAGCATCTTTTTTATGGTCTGAGTTGTGTAATTAACATTGTTTCCTTTTCTCCTCTCCCTTGCCTTTATTTTCATTTAGTTATTTATTTTGCAAGTGCCTTCAGATTTGCTCCATTCAGCATTAAGTTGTACGCAAGGTCATCTTTGAATGGCAAACCATTTGAGATGGGGATGATCAGGAGCCATCAGAATAGGCCTCATAGCTGAGTTTTAGCTCTAGATACAGGTGCTGTCAGGGTGTCCAAGTTGTAAAACCAAACATAATTATGGAATACATAAAACCATTTCTTAATAAGGTCACAGGCTCACCTCCAACTTAATCCCTGATTTTTTTTCATAAAAATTACTATTTCATAACTTTAATGAAATCTGATGGAGCAAAAGTTTGCTCGCCAACATCCAGAAAAACCAGGTCTAATACTTAGTCTATCTTAAGACATGTACAAAACCACATACTGTTTCATAACATAGGCAACTAAAAGCATATTTCTTTTCTGATTTTTTATACCCTCTCCCATCCTTCCATAAAATACACACAGAGACATACAGAATTCTCTGTCAAGCAGAAATTATTGGCAGATTTTTCATGAGGATGGTGCTGTTGGGGAGGGAGCCCTTGGCAAGATGCTCCTTGAACCTTGCAGTTTCTCATATATGGCCATTTCTAAAAGCAAAAGAAATGACCAAGAATCCTGATTCCCCTAAAATAAGCATCTTCACCCAAAAGCCCAGAATGACTGGTCATCTTTAACTACTTTCTACACAAAGAGAAATAACATAGCTGTGTTCCAAATTACTCTGCCCATTTGCTTCCAGAAGGACATTTCTGATCTTTGTGGGCTGTTAACCGAGATATAACACAGACTGAGAAACAGACCAGTTTTCTCTGTGTATCAGGGTGGAACCAACCATTCATCAGGGTCTCCGCATCCTGTACACAGCGGGCCTGACAGAGACAGTGGAACTAACAAAAGAAGTTTAACAATCCGTGTGAGGAGTGAGGACAGATAGGATTTGGGACGCGAGCGAGAGGATAGAACCAGGATGGATTCTCAGGTTTGCGGGGGAAGGTATATATTTGTTTTATGAGATGGCAGCACCAAGAAAGAACACGTAGTGGTGTGGGGACAGGAGGACACACGGCTGTGACTGGATGAGTTTGGGGTGTGCTTTAAGGGCCCGGAGGATGCTGGTGAGCGCAGGGATGTGCACGAATGCAGAAGGCAGGCTGCACGCCTGGGAGCTGGAGACAGCGCTGGAGCTGCAGCTTGGAGAGAGTTTGGTGGAGACCAGGGATTCTGTCTACACGCTGGAGGGGAAGGAGGGGAATAGAAACAGACAGAGCGGAGGCTGAGGGAGCAGCCCAGGAGAGCGAGCGCAGAGACCACCCGCGTCTGCAGGGAGCACGAGTGGCCGTGGCAGAGAAAGCTGGACGCTGTCATCCCTGCCTCCTGCTCCCCGGGGGACCTCTCCCTCCACCCAGCACTCATCAGTGGGCGGGCCTGTCCCCAAGCCAATCTCGTTTTGTCACCTGAGTGGTCAAGAGAATAGAAACTTCTGTAATAGACCATGGGATAGACAGGATGCTTCTACCTCGGATAGAACTACCCCAGAGATGTTCTCAGACTGCCTCGATTCTCTCAGAAGGCAGAACCAGTAGAAGTACCAGGAGCAAATACAGTTTCTGATAGTTCTGGATTTGTATGCAAATGTTGATTCTCATTTTTTTAAAAAAGAATGAAGTGGTTTTCTGTTTTAATCACTTCCTCTTCACCCCATTGACAAGGAGGTGGTGTCCACCGGACAGTCTGGGGAGGGGAAGCAATGGCATCTGTCACTGGACAGATGGACTGACAGGTGTTTATTAGTCACATACCCTCTGAGACCAAGGAAGGAGGGCAGTGCCAGCTTTGCAGGGCTCACCAAGGTTGCCCTTGGGAGCGGAGGGAGCAACCCAGGGCTCTGGACGGTGGGCTGGCCCCCTGGTCTCCATGACTGACTTGTTTAAGTCATTCCGTGGCTGACAGTGAACTGAAACCTGTTATTCCAGGATGGGCAGGGTTACACATGGCCTCTTGACTAGGAGCATCGTTTAGCTGTGGGACCTTATCCAGGGGAGCAGAGTGCAGAGGGAAAAGTGCAGATAGGCAGTTCGAGGCCTTCTCAATTTTGCCAGATGTCACAGCAGCACATAATATTGAGCTTTAATATCAGTCCTTACACCACATTTTTTTGATTAGCAAAGGGCTCAGTCACAGGCCAGCTCTTTCTCAGGAATACACAGGCATTTGTATATAACACAGTGTTTTTTCATATCTACTCTAAAAATTTTTTTTTAATATATCTTTATTGATTTCAGAGAGAGGAAAGGAGAGGGAGAGAGAGAGATAGAAACATCAGTGATGAGAGAGTCATTGATCGGCTGCCTGGGGATCGAGCCCGCAACCTGGGCATGTGCCCTGACCGGGAATCGAACCCCCATCGCCTGGATCCTAGGTTGACGCTCAACCGCTGGAGCCACGCCCAGCCGGGCAACTCTATAAATTTTGTTGGGTTCAGTGAGTAGGAGTTACACTACAAGATTGGGTGGAAGGAAATACTACCTAATTTTATCTTCTCCAAGTGAAATTAAATTTAATTAAAGGCCACATATTGAGACTCGTAAGAAATCCAGTATTAGTTGTTTAAGGGGGCCCTCTCTATACTGTTTATAGAACAAAGCAATTGCCACACTCCCTGGCCATTCGGAGACGGAGCCTCCAAACCGTGCATGCCAAGCTGAGTCCCCAGGCTTCCACAGCCAAAGAGCTCCAGCCTCCCTGGCACCACCTGGTCATCTGTGCCCATGGTCTTTCCAGCCCAAAGACACTGTCACAGGTTCAGAGGACATCCAGGGACAATCCATAGTTCAGGAACCCCTACCAGGCCCTTCAACTCAGAGGGAGCCTACAGCCAAGTAACTAAGATGCCATGCTTTCTTAGAAGTTTATTCCATCTTACTAATTTCTCAATATACCATCTTCCCCTGACACATCTTAGTCATTGTAGTGTAGGCAAATGCATTTAACACTTTATTACAGGACTTTGTTTTATCAGCAAGGTAATAAAATGATTCACATTTCTGTCACAAGCATCCTCTTGTTTTGTTGCTAGTCTCTCTGTGTTAGAATCTCTGGTTTTATAGGAAGAACTTTTCCAGTCATCCTGAACTTCACTGCAGACCAAGAATTCTTTTTCTGAAACCACCACTCCATGCAGTTAGTTCACAGCTCAAGGAGAAACACATAAGTTTCTCCATGCAGGTTCGCACAAAGGCAACAAGGTCTAGATTCCCACAGCGCTGGTCTTCAGGGTGGCACTGGGGACATTAATGTTGTTTTGCCTTCTAGCTGGACAGCTCAGATAAATGCAAGATCTGCCTGGATGAAGGAAAGCTCTTCAAATGCATTTCTTGTTTTGACGTCTTTCATTGGGACTGTCACCTCCCACCTGTGGAACCTGGGAGGTTTGTGAGATGCAACCCCCTCTCCTTTTAGGGACCTTCCTCCTGCCATGCAAATCCCCCATCAGAGTTCCTCCTTGTGTCCTGGTGGGGAAAGAGCAGGGTCAGAGGTACAGGGTCCAACAGTATGGTCCCGGGAGCTGTTTAAAGATGTGTCAGGTAGAGGGTAATATTCACCTCTCTCCTCTGGGAGGCTGAGGCCAGTGGCTGGGTCCTTTGCCTACATACTACTACTGTCCTTTCCAGAGCTTTCCCAGAAAGGACTCCTGTTTACTTGTTTGTGTTCTGTGCTTACTCAGAAAAGGCAGGAAACATGGCCTGGTTCCCTCATTTTGCCATGTCCTCAGCAGGCTAACGGAGGCCTGAGGCCCCAGGGGTTAAGGCCCAGTCTCTGGCACTCAGGCCTGGCAGGCAGGGCTCCTAGTGCTCCCAGTAGCTCAGACAGAGAAAGGAGAGCCCACCATGCACCCTGACACCACCTTCGAACCACCAACCCCCTGCTGCTACTATCTAGGGAGGAGGGCTATCACAGGAGAGACTTGGAGAATCTGGGAGGTGTTCCCTTCATTCCCTGCTGTGTCCACTGGCCACTCCTGAAAGGACAGTGGGTGTTTCTGGGGCTTTGCCTTGCTCACTTATATCTGACATCTCAGGACCCGTTGGAGTTGCACCTTCTGCGCAATAAAAAAGCCTTCAAGAACTCGGCAGTGTTACAGCGAATCTGAGGTCCTGGCGAGGCAGATGGGGCCCGAGGAGAAGCTGGTGAGTTGGATTTGAGTCCAAGCCTTCTTCCCGCTCACTGTGAGAAGTCAACAGTCATGGGGCGGGGGGGGGGTGTCCGAGAGCGCCTGCTCTTCTGACCGTGCCTCAACCACGCTGAAAACCCGCCGGAACCTGTTCGCAGGAAAAACCCAGCTATTACCTGTGAGCGTCCAAGAGCAATGCCTGTTTGGGGAAACTTCAGAAGGCTGGTGTGGTCATGCATGTGTCTGGGCACGCGTGTGGGCTTGTCCTCTCCAAGCTGCTCTTCATTGTCTGCCTCCTTCCTTTGCAGAAATGTGAGTACTCCCTCTTGAAGGTCTACTGCCGTTTAGAGGGCATCGTTCTCCGGGCTATTCCGCATGAAAATTACGTGAGTAACAACAAGCCGGGGTTCCAGGCCGCCGAGGTGTTACCTGACCTGGACGGGGGCTCTCCTGGGCCTGAAACCCGGCGCCGCGGGAGGGAGAGCTCCAGCGGCCTTTCCTTTACCTTGGTTTTCCGCTGGGTGTCACGGGAACCCACAGACCGCAGACAGAACTGTGTCGCTGATGCTCCTATTGATCTGTTTTTCACCAGGTTGAAAAGGCTTCTCAATGCCTAGAGAAACTTAAGACATTGGATGAAATCAAAAAGACTCTAACTGAGAGACGCTACCCCCAAGTGGAGGGGTTTGTGCGGGACATGAATCGCATCTTTCAGGGCCCCAGCGTAAGTGGCTCTCCCTGCTCCCATCTCCTTTTCTTTCCTTTGAGTCACTCCGCCCTCATATCCTGGTGCCGGGGAATTTTAGAGTTTCCTCCATCCTCTGACAAGCCTACACAAGCAAGGGTTCAGGAGGTGAGTGGGGTTTTTAGCTGAGCGTTTAAGCTCACCAGGGAGAGTAACAGTGAGTCAGGAGGCGGCCCGGTAACCAGACTCCAGGCGCCCGAGAGGTCATCCCACTCCGTGCCCACTGAGGAGAGTCCCGTCCTCCCTGCTGCAAAAGGAGGGGAGGGTTGCTTCCTAAACCATCTTGTTCCTCTCCCCAAATATCTCCGTTGGGCCGCTCACAAGTCCCAAACTGCAGAGTCCTTTGCGTGTAAATGAACCACATAACAGATCACCAGAGGGGAACAGAAGTGACCACATGAAAGGAAGATCACTGATTGTGTGGAAACATCTGTAATAGGTGGTTCTTACTAAGACCTTAGATTCCTTTTCTAACTCTCACTGAGGGAAACACCCCAAACCCGATGAACAGGGGTCCTCGGAGTGGTCATGATTTCCCACTTCCGTCCAGACCACGAGACACAACCATGCTCTGAGGAAACAAGTCGCTCCTAGGAAGGAAGTCTCTCTCAGCTGCTAGGTTTAAACTTAACCTGGTTAATGTGACTTAGGTGTTTAAGACGAGCCCTGATCATTTTTAATTGCAAGGTGTCTAATGACACTGACGTTGAGAGTCATTATTTTTGTCTGTTTTGTTTTGTTTTTTTCCCCAGTGCAATGACTCAGATGGAATAGAGGAGGAATTTAAGAAGAATTTCAAAGAAGTCTTTGCTATTCAGAAAAGAAATTAAAACAGCTCCCTGGTGTGGTGGATGCTGTTAATACCCTGGAAAGTCCCGCTTCAGGCAGATTTCTCATCCCCCAGCTGCTATGAGGCTTGGCTGCCGATGCCACCTCCCCCCGTGTATTGCTTTGGGCCAAATGGAGCCAGATTCACATGAAGGTTACATCTCTGTGTCCTGGGGGCTGCTTCCCAGCATCAAGGTTGAGTCAACCATGTGGAGAGACTCTCGATCCTGTGCTCCCCAGTGAGTCAGGCTGGGGTTAGTCTCCAGCTATGACCACGCCCTTGCTGAGCTTTTCCCACCATGGTACCCTGCTTCCCTTATCCCTCCTCCTGAGAGGACTCTCCCAATAAATCGCTTACTGAAGAGACTTTATCTCAGGCTTTGCCTTTAGGGAACCCAACTTAGCATAATGGTCTTAGCAAGCCAGCCCTAAGCATGGAGTTCTGAGATGGATCATTGTCTAGCCAGATGATCACAGGCACAATATTGATAGTCCCTGGGGTACTGGAACAGTGCAGTTGCAAAAACATTCACCTGTGGGAAACTGAAGGCGCGATAGGGGAAGAGGCACTGATGCAGTTGTCTAGCATTTTCAAAGAAATGGTAACTGTCAGAACTGTATGATGACCTGGCTATGTCTAAGCTCCACTAATATGCTAAAAAGAGAACCTGACAGCCTTAAATATATTAATTACTACCTGAAGCTGGAAAGTGGACAGTAAGGAAGGCCTGCTACAGGTCCGAATTTTAAGAATGGCGGAACTTCTGACCAGCTGGGGGGGCTCAGTGGTTAAGCATCATCCTGTGCATTGCAAGGTCGCTGGTTTGATTCCTAGACAGGGCACATACCTGTGGGTTCCATCCTTGGTTGGGGTGCCTATGGGAGGCAATCGATCAATGTCTCCCTCTCATATAGATGTTTCCCTCTCCCTCCCTCCCTTCCTCTCTATAAAATCAAGTTTTAGAAAACATATCCTCAGGTGAGGATTTAAAAGTTTTGAAACATAACAAAGAACAGTGCTTTCTATGTTCATAAGTGGTAACCTCTCCAATACCTTAGCTGGGAACTAGGGTGTGGAGTGTTCAGGGGCAGGGGTGGCTCCTGGGCCGAGTCACTTGTCTGGCACCTTTCATTGCATTCTGCCAGAGCTGCGGGGGGCAGGGAGGACCATGTTTTGCCTCCCACACCTCCAAGGGCTCATCCACAGCTGCCTGTGTCTGGATGGGGAGGAAGATCTAGGACCCCAGCCTTGAGGTCTCAGGAGCACAAGTCTGAGCTGTATGAAGACACAGTCCAGCTTCTGGCTCATGTGGTGTCTGTGACCACTCCTCGGGGTCTCTGAGAAGGGTGACTGAGACGATGGCGGGTGCACTCTGCATGCCTATGTTCATGTCTGCTCTCGAAGTTTGTGCCAAGCCTGTGCCACAGCGTGCGACCTGGAGTATGTGCAGGAGCTGACTGGTTCGCTCTGCTTTTGCTTACTCAGGAAACACGAGGCAGCCCCTATGCGCCTATGCTACACTCCTGCCTGATGGCAAGTGGTGGCTTCAGGTCTAACCTGCCCAGCACCCCAGTGGGTGAGGCTGCAATTTCCAGTACTTGGTTTGTGCAGGCACAGCTCAAGGAAATCATTATTCACTTACAGCTCAGCCTGGAACCAAGGCCCGTGGGCATGTGTGAGCCTCCCACTCTCACTCCCCATGGCTCCATATTCAGCAGCCTTCAGTCCCTACAATTGTTCATGGAAGGGAGTTTCATGGGCTATAGATGGCATGTGGGGAGGGCAGAGAGGTCTTCCTTCTCTGTGGAAGGGAGGGTCCAGATGGCATGCAGGAGAAGGCAGTGATGTCTTCCTTCTCTGGAGAGGAGGGTGCCATGTGTTACACAACCCACTGGCTGTTCTCAAATAGTACCTGTGGAAATGGCATCTGACCTCCAGGGAACTTTCCCTCTATTCCCTTTATGCCCCAAGATAAAATAAGATGGGTGAGTTTTCAACTTCAATGTAATCATCTTGAGAAACCAGCGGAGCCATGCTGGGCATGGTCCGTCTGTAAGCCATTCTACGTGGAGAACCTAGAAGCCACCTACACTTGACCAGCCTCATGCCAAGGTGAGACACTGGATGTCCCCCAGAACCTGGTGGAGCTCCAGGGTCACACCTGTGTATTCCCGGGGCCACTTTATGACCCGACCAGTCCCACGTGATTGTCCTGTGCTAGTGTGCTGGGACCCGCCAGGATGCCAACCTTCCTCATGGGCATAGCATGTGTACACATGAGATCCACGTGCACCAGGTAGAGGGAAAGCGCAGGACTTGGCCCTGAGGGAGAGCTTGTATTTAGGTTTCCTCTGAGCCAGAGCTGTTATAGTTGGTGTTCCTAAGAAGTCACACCTCTCCCTTTGTGCAGGACTTTCTGTACCCTGGGCACAGGTGCTCTGAAAGTGCCCAAGGCATCCCGTCTCAGCTGTCTCCCCAACCACAACAGTGCCCAGCAAGAGCTTCTGTGGGCAAAGCAGGCTCCACGCCTTCCCTATATATCACCTCCAGGCAATGGTCAGCAGGTGTGCAGGGGCCTTGCTAGCGTTAACTTAAAAATAAAAAGAACTTTTCAAGTGCCAGGCAACAAATATTTACTGAAATCAATGAGACTAGCTCTTCGGGAAACATTCACTCGGGCAGAAGTCCAAATAATGTCCCCATTAGGAAACAGAGGCAATGAGAGGGTACTTATGAGAAAGGGAAGGGGAGTAATGACATCAATAGAAGACAGGCATCTCTACTGGTGCAGGTAACGACGCAGTGATACTAATTTTAAACAACATTTTTCATTTTCAGTCCAGTAGTCATCAGTCTAGTAGTCATAACTGCTTTATTGTTGTCTTTCCAAACAGTTCTTTAGGACACAAGGTTGCTCAGTCCCAGTCCAAAGGTTATTTTGCCCTGTTTTAACATTCCAAAGGATTGAGGTATAAGACATGCAAGGCAGTGCCTCTGGCCCGGCAGCTCCACCCCATTGTAAAGTGGCTCTGTTTCTACCACTCTTTACACTAGAAATACACTTGGGCTGCCAAGTCCTTCCTGCATCCTTCTGTGTGCATATCCCTCTGACTCCCTCTGTGCGAGGACCATTTAATTCGCCCTTTTCCCATGGTGGAGCCCCCTTATGACATCCCACCTCCAGTCTCACGACCACTGGGTCTTCCTGAAGCTGCACTGGCCACCTCCACTGTCTCTGTTCCGTGCAGCAACTCTGAGGTCCCTGCCAAGATGTTCCTCTCAACAGAAGCACCACTTACAAGCCAAAAAGAAGTGAAGGCCACTCCCAGTGGGCTCCTTCTTTGTGCTGAGCGGGGATGATCAGAATGAGCCACCAAGTGCACGTCTTTTCTTCCTGCACAGGCGTCACTGGGCTGTCCTAAGGCCTAGGACAGCCCAGGGAACCATTCCAGGTCACCCTGATCAGTAATGGCTGAAGGGGGACTTGCAGAAAGATTAGAATTGGGGACGCTGCAAAGGGTTCCCTGCTCATTCGATCATCTCCTTCCCTGGTGCATCCCTGCTCCTTGTGGCACCCAGCCCGGCTGACACTCTGGACTCGCTGGGAGACCCCGGGTCAAGGTAACTCCCACAAAACATTCCTCCCCCTTCCTGAGGGCAGGGCTGGCCCCTACAGCCTTGCTTTTTTCTTATGGGACAAGGCTTATGAGGAACTGCCTGGTTCCAGATACACCAGTGATGGCAGCAAGTGCCAGTGGGGACTCACAAAACACATGCAGATTCCGCCAGGACTCCCAGAATATTAACCATGGTGAACCTCATAAAAGGTATCCTTTTTTTTCCAGCCAAGCAGTTGGGCATCTGAGTCAGTAAGACTTGGGTGAAGCTGAGACACTCAGGTTCCGATCCTCCAGGAGGAAGGGAACCCTAACTGTGGAGGAAGGTGAAGCCGATCCCCCAGAGAGATGGGGGTAGGGGATGACAGGCATTGCTTGAAGTCTGCATGACACCCACAACCTCTTTGTGGTCTCACATTTTCTCTTAATCATTCATTCTACTCTGTTCATTTTTTTAAATGTTTTTATTTATTTTAGAGAGGGGGAGAGAGAGAGAGGAACATTGATGTGAGAGAGAAACGTTGATCTACTACCTCCTGCACATGCCCTACCAAGGATTGAGCCTGAAACCCAGGCATGTGGCACATGGGATGCTGCTCAACCAGCTGAGCCACACCTGCCAGGGCTATTCCATTCATGTTTGAAACTTGTTTGATGATTTTAATTGCTTTACGTTGCTCACCATCGAGTAAAATCAACATGCCTGGGAGGAACCTCAGGGTGAGTCTCTCGTGTGCACCCTGGGAACACTGGCCTCAGGCTGCGGAGGGACAGGTTTGAGGAGTTCTGTCTCCAGGAAGGTGGAGAAGGCAGGGTCACCGTGGGGCTCCCGGACAGAATGAAACTCTCTGGGAAACAGGGGCTGCCGGGAGATGGAAGGGGCCACAGTTTCAGGAACCCCTCAATTTTAAACCCAGACTTCTCTGTCCAGGTCATAAGCACATTTTTATGCTGATGAACAGCCAAATACCAAAATTATCTCAGAACCCAATCCTTAAGTGGTTTCACCTTTATTTAGAAAGAAAGAATAGCACTTCTATTGCTAATTTAGAGGGGCTTAGATAGACGCAGCCTGGAGAGGAGAGGGATTGTTGCTTTCAGTCTCTCTGAACAGGCAACAAAACCCAGCTCTAAGGAGACAATAATACGATGCACGACCCCTAGAGGGAAGTGCAGACGTGGCTGGAGCCAAGTCCAGGAGGGGAGGAAAGGGCTGCCCAGCCTGCGGTAGGGGGACACTCGGGCTAAAATGAGAAATGCGAGGGCAGTACCAGGCTCCACGCCGTGTGCCTGGGGCTGGGTGGCCGTGGGAGAGAGGCGTGAGGTGGTTTCAGGGCGCTGCAGAGAGTATGGTGCTGTCGAGCGGTAACCAGGTACCAGGGAGATCAGTCCTGGTTCCGGCGTGGATGCAGGTCACTAACCCCCCGGAGGTGGAGCCCAGGGCTCCAGGTGAAGGGCTGTGGTGACGGTGGCAACTGTGGGCTGGGGATGACCATGTGGCCTTGGGCCAGCCTCCTTCCTTCTTGGGCTGCACAAGGACTGTGAGCTTCCTCCGGGTGTTTCTCGTGCATAGCCCTAGACCTTCCGAACGTGGCCCAGACAGACTTACTGCGCTCCCCTCTGGTCCCCTTCTCTCTTGCACACCCTACAACCCTCAGTCCTTAACCTCTGCCCCCTCTGCCCAGATGTCTCCTCCCATACCCTTTCCCAAGGATTCGCTGCCTTCGCTATAAAAATAATCACATTTCACCGCCATCAATCCCTCTGGGTTCTTACCAACTTTGAAGGAAGACTCAGGAGTCCACAGCTGTACCATCCCTGAGCCGAGTCCCTAAGGCTCTACTAAGTGGGATAAGGGGCTCCACCTCACCTCAGTCTCTGAGAGCCGAAATACTGCCGCCAGGTGCCACCAAGTCTACACAACCGTGCAACTGAAGGGGACCTGACGACCCACCTCTTTACCCATCTAGGGCACAAAGTGGACAAGAAATCAAGGAGCAAAACATACACCCAGGTGCTTGACTCATTTTAACATGTTCGTGGGCGCCCCAAAAGTACATGCCTTTCCACCACTTGAGTTCCAAACCAACTGACAGGCAGGCGAGACAGGTGGGCACCAAAATACCAGCTTTCTTCCTGGTAAAAGCTGGATGTGTGCCAAAAAAACATTCCTCAGTCTGAACCCCGAAACTGGGCTTAGCCTCAAGGTCTCAGGCTGTTCCAATCAACCACACCCCCCACACTCCAGGCCGCTGGCCCTGTGCCCTGGAGCTCGGAGGAGCACAGAGCCCTGGCCTCTCCAGCAGGATGAGCCCAGGAGACCCAACAAGGAGCGTTCTCACCCTCACAGAGCTCCCAGCCTGAGTCTCCCCAGGAAGAGGGGAGGGCAGGGGGACCCGGAGTCCTGCCGACTGAGGGGCCCCTCCTGGAAGGGGACGTTGGTGTGGGGCCTGAGGGTTCCCCCTTAGTTCCCTGGTGCCCCCTCCTCTCCGTTTCTGCGTCCACAGAGGCGCCGGGTCTTTGTCCTCCGGCCCAGTGGCTGCTGTTGCTGCTGCTCCTTCCTCCTGCCTGTGAATTCTCAGGTCCCTCTGCTTTGTCTCAGGGACAAACTCTGTCCCCACAGGGTCTCCCAGGCTGGACACTCAGCCCACCACTGACATCCGAATGGAAGCTGCTCCTGGGGAGGCTAAGGAAGCCTGTCCCCTTGGCACGTCCTCTGCCCCCTGCCCCTCCTCGGTCGCTGCCTCTGTGCTCTCCAGGTTTCCCGGCCCCCTGGCTCAGGCTACTTCCCTGTTTTTGGTGTCTTTGCACAAACAAGGAGACCCCTGGGGGCTGGTCCTGCTCCTCGCTGGGGTCCTCCAGGTCCTGTCTGTCCCTCTTTGTCCTCCATTCCTGCTGCCACTTGTCCTGATGGCTGAGAACCACGCTGGGGCTGCAGGAGGAGGAGACAGTGTCTGAAAACACTGGGTATTTACCTCCACTTTCATTTTCCCCACTTGGGTGGAGCCCACTGGGGGCAGCCTCACCCACTTCCTGCTCAGCGCTGGGCAGCCACACTGGTCCCAGGCTGGGGGCACCAGGGGCATCGAAGTCCAGGCTCCAGGCCCAGGCAGTGCCCAGGGCAGGACGATGGCCAGTAGGGGCAGCAACATCAGCGCCAGGTCAGTCTCCGCCTCCCTTTCTTTAACTTTCTCTCTGGCTGTGCCACTGCTTTAGTCTCTGTCACTAGACACTCTGTCAACATCTAAGCGTTGACCTCAGTCCTGCGCTGCGGGACGCTCTCCTGCAATGTGAGGAAGTGCAGGAAGCTGCAGAGAGGAAATCGGATCTCTCGAAGGCAGAGGGACATCTGCTGGTGTGAGTGCAGCTGCCACGGCCCACAGGGCTCCTGTCTTGCAGCCACCGCTCAGCTGGCAGCCATCTGGGCTCCTCTGTCTGTCCTTCCTGATGCTTTGAGGCAGTGACTTGTTATTTTCTCATGACCTCTGAACCCTCTTGTTTCCCTCGGGCCCCTCTGAGTTCACCTAGGTCATTCCAACGAGGGCACTTTGAAAATATAAAATTCAGGGAGAAGATGCGGCCTTTCAAACCTGGGCGCCTCGGTCTGGTACCTGACCTGGGCCCGCCCTGGCCCTTCCTGCAGGACTGAGCTGAGGGAGGAAGAGGAGGGAGGGAGGAAGAGGAAGGGAGGGAGGAAGAGGAGGGGAGAGGAAGAGGAGGGGAGAGGAAGAAGAAGAGGAGGGGAGGGAGGAAGAGGAGGGGAGGGAGGAAGATGAGGGGAGGGAGGAAGAGGAAGGGAGGGAGGAAGAGGAAGGGAGGGAGGAAGAGGAGGGGAGAGGAAGAGGAGGGGAGAGGAAGAAGAAGAGGAGGGGAGGGAGGAAGAGGAGGGGAGGGAGGAAGACGAGGGGAGGGAGGAAGAGGAAGGGAGGGAGGAAGAGGAAGGGAGGGACGAAGAGGAGGGGAGAGGAAGAGTAGGGGAGAGGAAGAGGAGGGGAGAGGAAGAGGAAGAGTAAGAGGAGGGGAGGGAGCAAGAGGAGGGGAGAGGAAGAGGAGGGGAGAGGAAGAGGACGGGAGGGAAGAAGAGTAGGGGAGAGGAAGAGGAGGGGAGTTAGGAAGAGGAGGGGAGGGAGGAAGAGGAGGGGAGAGGAAGAGAAGGGGAGAGGAAGAGGACCGGAGAGGAAGAGGAGGGGAGAGGTAGAGGAGGGGAGAGGAAGAGGAGGGGAGAGGTAGAGGAGGGGAAAGGAAGAGGATGGGAGAGGAAGAGATGGGGAGGGAGGAAGAGGAGGGGAGAGGAAGAGGGGGGAGGGAGGAAGAGGAGGGGAGAGGAAGAGGAGGGGAGGGAGGAAGAGGAGGGGAGAGGAACAGGTGGGGAGAGGAAGAGCCGGGGAGAGGAAGAGGAGGGGAGGGAAGAAGAGTAGGGGAGAGGAAGAGGAGGGGAATTAGGAAGAGGAGGGGAGAGGAAGAGGAGGTGAGAGGAAGAGGAGGTGAGAGGAAGAGGCGGGGAGAGGAAGAGTCGGGGAGGGAGAAAGAGGAGGGGAGAGGAAGAGGAGGGGAGAGGAAGAGGAGGGGAGAGGAACAGGAGGAGAGGGAGGAAGAGGAGGGGAGGGAGGAAGAGGAGGGGAGGGAGGAAGAGGTGGGGAGAGGAAGAGGCGGGGAGAGGAACAGGAGGGGAGAGGAAGAGGAGGGGAGAGGAAGAGGAGGGGAGAGGAAGAATAGGGGAAGGAGGTAGAGGAGGGGAGGGAGGAAGAGGAGAGGAGGGAGGAAGAGGAGGGGAGAGGAAGAGGAGGGAGGGAGGAAGAGGAGGGGAGAGGAAGAGGAGGGAGGGAGGGAGGCCAGCGCAGTGCAGGCTGAGCCCCACCTGGGCTCTGACTTCCTGCTCTGCAGCGGGTTGTACTCGACAAGGAAAAGGCCAGAAGTCCTTCCTTTTCTCTAGGAAGGGGTCAGAAATAACACGACTTAATATGTTAAATATTTGGTTCTTTACATTCAAAACAAATACATTCTACGTCCTTGGTCATAAAACTTCAAATGGCCGGGATGTTACTAGAGGGGAACGTCCCACCCACACCCTGCAGCTTCCAGGCTTGGTCCTGTTGAGTGTTGTGGGCATAGTGTTTTAAGTCTCTTTCTCCGCATTTACACATATAACTTATTTTCCCAAGTAAATAATTTCTGTCTTGTTTTTTAATGAATGAGATTATCGTGTATACACCATTCTGGATTTTGCAGCGGTCCAGCCGCAGCAGGAGTCAGGGGTCCCGAAGGTGGGCAAGGCGTCGGCGCTGGGAGACAGCAAACTACGCGACTCGGAGGTGGTGTGACACTGTTCCACTTTATTGAGAATCAACATAATCTTTTATACTTTCTTTTTTGGCTACGATTACATTTCTTTGGTTAGCAAGAAATATTATTCATAGGTTAAACCATACAAATTTCAATTTCATCAGAACGGAACAATTTTGACTTATTTTTTAGAATAGAGGAGAAAGGAAAAATCAGTGACCTATAGAGTGATAGATGCGTCTTTGTTTGCAGCAGTAATATATTAGTTTGTGGACAGAAATTTTATATAATATTTGCCTGTGGTTACTACTTCTTATGGTTATATTTTAACTATGGACCTATTCATAAGCTATTATATTCTTCTTGCCATTTTCTTCTAAGAAAAGAGTGCCTTTTGCCATAGCTATGGATTAACTGCTAAGAATGCTTTTCTTTCGTTTCTTTGGGAGCGAGCACCGGCGTGGCCACCGCCTTGCCGAGCGTTTCATGAAGGGCAAGTTCTCACACTGAACAGGCCTTCCACTTACATTAACTGTTTTGATACTGTTCTCATCGTAAGCACCTGTATAAGGCAGAGGAGGGTCTGGTGGCCTTTCCCCACTGTTAGCCCCTTCAGGGGGATGCCACAATCTGCCATTTATTCTATGTGCTACCCAGGGTGGTCCTTGTACAGCAGGCGAGGGGCAATGGCCTTTTTCCTGTCCTCGACTAATCCTGCAGTCATAGGCGGAGGCACTTGAATATAGGCGGCTGTGTGAGCTCAGCTTTCTCTAGTTCCTCCATAAATTCCTTTTTGGGGGCGCCAGGGGGAGTTTTCCTGGCTACTTCTAATGACAATTTGTTAAAGCATCCGGCACATGTGATAGTGACTGGACTTGGGGAAATCGGGATTTCTTCAGAAGTGAGAACATTGTTTACCATTCCCAGGTTAGTTATTGATTTATGGCCCAAAATCCCCCTCCAAGGAGGAGATATTCCCATTAAGCCAATTCCTCCCACCCACATGCCACGTCCTCTCCCCAGAAGACGCCTTCCTTGAAGCTTCCTCTCCACGTCCGGATCTTGTCAGGCGACATGGTTGGAAGAGGACGTGGCAGGATTTTAAATTTTAAAAAGCTTAACATTAAAATTCTTAGAGGTCTTTTTCACGTTAATAAACATATGCACCTACTTCCTTCAGTTTAACAGCTGCATATTACTCCACAGAATTGATATACCATTATTTTTAAATTATGTTCCATTTAAACCATTTCTGTTGTTTTCAATTGTTACCAACAAACTGCGATAATAACAATTATATATTTCTCTGTTTTTGCATTTATGCAAGTATTTGTCTCGTGTCAAAAACCAAAAGGAAAAAATGGCTGAGGGAAAGGGGACTAATATTCAGTTGTTTGTAGAGCCTCCGAAATTGCCTTCCTAGCAGCTGAAGCCCTAAATTCCCACCAGCTGAGGAACCATCCCTCCACCCCCAGCTCCACACAGGGGATGGATAAAGAGATGCATCCTGTTTATTTGCATGCTCTGATTACATGGGAAGTCGAACAGGTTTCTGTGTCTATTGGCCTTTTAAACGGCCTCATCTGTCAACCGCAGGTTTATGTTTGGCCAATGTAATCAGTTGGGGTGATTGTTCTTTCTTCAATGGTAGGGAGAGTTGGCTACGAAGTCTGAACTTTAGAAATATAGTTCCTTGTCTTTTAACTGTTTTATGGTGACGTCTACCTTATTAAAGCTTTCAAATTTAGAGTGAAAACTTATAGCATTGATTTTATAAGATAGATGCACCCTTTTTATTACGAATAAAAGTGGTGAAGGAAGTTACTGGTGAGCTCCATGGACACTGTCTTTAACCACAGTTCTCACTTTCTTCAGGTGGCAAATTCAAGTCTACCTTTACTTCAGGGAAAGTTTCTTCTCTACTATCTTCACAAACATATTCTTTTTAAATTTGGAAGCAAAACTTTTCCTCCATTGGTGCAACTTTAGCCTTCGCAGCTTTCCCTATCCCTAGAAAATAATCCCTTTAGTTTTTTACTTTCTGTTCATAATGGTTGTTTCAAACCTTTCTCCTATGACAGTTACTTAATTTTTATTAGCCCTTGTGGTTTCTGGTTATTACTAATTTTTTTTTAAATGTTGATTCTGTTAGTTTCTTTGTCCTGAAGCCTGAGCCCTCTGCCTGAGTCAAGTCAGCCTCTAGCTGTGTCCAGAACTGACATATGCTTTCATAGCACAAGGTGACTTCACAGCTTTCAACTCTCTAAGTTCTCTGGACCTCATCATAATTTCATTGCCATTTCTGAAAGGTGAGCCTTCGGATACTTCTACTCTGCTTTTCAGAGACCCCTGACACGGTGTTTTGAGCTTCTTGGCCTGAAAATGTTGACTGTGTATCCTGAGGGAGAAACTGACTGTGTTGGGGCCCCTCACTCCAGCCCTGCATGACCATCACAAGCTTATCTGTCTTCCTTGCTCCCAGCAGAACTCCTTGTCCTTAACCAAGCCCAGATTCTCATTCTCTGTCTGTGACTAATGTTCTCATTTTCTTTTTTTAAATTTATCTTTATTGTTGAAAGTATTACAGGTGTCCCATTTTTCCCTGCCAATTGACCCCTTCACCACGCTCCCCTCTTTCCCCAGGCCTTTACCCCGTTCTTGACCATATCCATGGGTTATGCATATATGTGTATAGCTTCTTTGGTTAATCTCGTCCTACCCTCCACCCCCCTTCCCTCTTTCCTCTGAAATATGATCGTCTGTTGCCTGTGTCAATGTGTCTGGATCTATTCAGTACATCAGATTGTTTTGTTCATTAGCTTCTTCTTAAAGAAGACCCTTCAACATTTCCTGTAGTGCTGGTCTGGTGGTGATGAACTCCTTTAGCTTTTCCTTGTCTGTGAAGCTCTTTATCTACCTTCAGTTCTAAATGATAGCTTTGCTGGGAAGAACAATCTTGGTTGTAGTTCCTTGTTTTTCATCACTTTGAATATTTCTTGCCACTCCCTTCTGACCTGAAACGTTTCTGTTGAGAAATCAGCTGACAGTCATATGGGTGCTCCTTCTAGGTAACTAACTGCTTTTCTCTTGCTGCTTTTAAGATTCTTGCTTTGTCTTTAACCTCTGGCGTTTATAATGACGATGTATCTTGCTGTGGGCCTCTTTGGGGTCCTCTTGTTTGGGACCCTCTGTGCTTCCTGGACCTGTAAGGGAAGTGTTCTTTCATTATTTTTTCAAATAGGTTTTCAATTTCTTGGTCTCTTTCTTCTCCATCTGGCACCCCAATATTACGAACATTGGGCCTCTTGAAGTTGTCCCAGAGGCTCCTTATACTATCTTCATATTTCTGGATTCCTTTTCTTTTTGCTCTTCTGGTTGGGTGTTTTTTGTTTCTTCATGTTCCAAATTGCTGATTTGATTCTCAGCGTCCTCTACTCTACTGTTGACTCCCTGTAAATTATTCTTCATTTCAGTTCATGTAGCCTTCATTTCAAATTGGTACTTTATTATGTCTTTGATTTTTGTCAGTTATTTTCATACTGCTCTTACCATAATGGTTGAGCATCCTTATAAACAAAATTCTGAATTCTGTGCCTGTTAGCTTGCTTGGATCTATTTCATTTAATTCTTTTTCCACAGATTTCTTCTGTTCTATCCCTTGTGACATGTTTCTTTGCCTCTGCATTTTGGCTGCTTTCTGGTGTTTGTTTCTATGTATTAGGTAGAGCTGCTATGTCTCTGGGAATCTGTAGAGTGGCTTTTTGTAGTAGGTGTCCTGTAGGGTCCAGTGGCTCAGCCTCCCCAGTCACCTGAGCTGGGCCTTCTAGGTGCTCCCCTGTGTGGGCTGTGTGCACTGTCCTGTTGTAGCTGATCCTTGGTTGCTGTTGGCCTCACTGGGAGGAATTGACCCAGCAGGCCAATCGGCTGTGAGGACCAGCTACAACTACAGCCAAAGAGCTGCTATGCTGGAGACACCTCTATGGAGCAGGATTTACTTCAGCAGGGCTTTGGTGCTGTCCAAGTGCGCCCCTTGAGTGTGTCATTCATGGATGTGGTAGGGTTGTAATCCAGCGTGGTCAAGTCTGACCACCAGGTGCGCTGTCTCTGGGGCCTCCCAGGAGGTGCAAAGTCAGCCTCTGCCAGTGGCTTGCCCAGGGCCCCCCAGCATGAGCTACACACCAAATCGTAATTGGCTGTTGCTTGTGCTGGGCTTGGAGGTGCCCAGGAGAGGCCCAGCTATGAGCCAGTGCAGCTGCCGCTAGTGCCAGGCCTGGGCCACTTATCAAGTCGCATGGGGCAGCTGCTGCTTGTTTGAGAGATTTTAGGAAAGTCCTAAGCATGAGGCTGGAGTGGCCACTTGCACAGAAAAGCCCCCGGAAATGGCCTGGATGAGCTGCAGGTTGGGGGGGCGGGGCCTCAGGGAATCCCGGGGCGGGGCCAAAGGTGAGTCAGGTGCTGGCGACTCAAACATGGCGCCTGCCTGCGGGCTGTGCGGGGAGGACTCGCCACAGGAGCCATGGCCTCCGCCAGCCCTTCTGCCCGGGAGGAAGCTGCCCTCCACCTCTCACCCAGATCTCAGGCAGGTTAGTTCCCCCCGAGTGTCCCGGGTCCTTTCAGGCTGCTCCCGGCGCTGGGCTCAGAGGGAGCGTCCGAGTGAGTCCGCGCCGGGCCCTTTAGAGGAGCTGCTGGGGCTCCCGCAGCCTCCTCGACCCTCAGGACAGTCCCCGCTGGGTTCACAGCCCGAAGCTGTGGGGACGTCTCTTCCCGGCCTGGAGCCCTGGGCTGGGGCCTGCCGTGGGGCTGGGACCCCTCCCTCCTCCCTCCTCCCTCCTCCGGGAAACCCCCACCGCCGAGATGGCCCCTCACCGCCCGTTTTAAACCGGGGCACCGGGTATGGCCCGGGGCCGTCTCCGACCTGCCCACGTCTCCGCCCCTCCTGCCGGTCTCGGTGCTTCTCCAGCCCCCGGTGTTAGGGCTTCTGTGCAGCCGGATCGCAGGAGGCCCTGAGTGACGGTGGTTCTGGATTTCAGTTGTGATTTTGATGCGGTTGCGGGAGGCGGCGGGTGCAGCGGTTCCCTGCGCCGCCATCTTGTCTTTTCTCTCCCTCTGGACGGGGTTAACCTCATTTTCTTAATGGTGTTTTTTATCCGAAGGTATCAGGTTTTTTCTCTTACGGATCAAGCCTTCGATGTTACAGCTGCCTTTCTGCCTAACCCAAGGCCACAGATATTTGCTCCTATATGTTCTGTAAGAGGCGAGACCACGTTCCCTTTCCCCAGGGCCAGGGCCTGCGACTCGGGCTCCCACCCGCAGTGACCGTCAGCTTCTCCGGCTCCCCTGGGCTCCCCTGGGCTCCCCTTGGGCTCCCCTCGGGCTCCCCTGGACTCCCC